>NW_010363979.1:108658-130153 GCF_000414095.1 Morus notabilis | reverse complement strand
ATGTTATTTAATAATAGTTTTATTGTATTATATTAAATATAATAATAATTTTACATTATATTGTAATTATATATTTTATATTATAGTATAATATAATATACTCGTTATTTTTAATTATTTCAGTTATTATTTTAATAATATTATTATATTATTATATCATAATTATATAATATTTTTTTATTATATTAAATATAATAATAAATATAGATTATATTATAATATAATATAATATAGTCGTAATTTTTAACTATTCACAATAATTCAACCTCATAATTTATCAAACGTTATTACACAAATTTTAGAACCAATACAGCTATTATAATTATAGTTTATCAAACACTTAATTGCTTTTTGTAATAGCTATTTTTTCGTTCAATATAGTTAAAAGTAATTTTTTTAAAATCTATAGCACTATTAAATTAAGCCATTGTAACATTACGTGACATGTATACAAGACGTATATGTGCTATGTATATAAGAGTTGTATCATATTTTTGGTCAACACATTGAAAAACAAGACAAGTCTCTTACTGTAAAGTAATATTATTGATTACTAGTGATGCTAAACACCACACATTAATAAAAAGTGACAGTATGAAATCTCTAAACATGTTCGCGTGAGTAATACTAAGTCGTACCCCAAGCATTTTTCCAAAGGATAATCTTCCCAAATAAGCTCAAGTCAAGTACGTCACTAGTGGGTTGACAATCAATCACAATCTCATTGAATTGTATAATTGTTCCACCTCTCACATTAACTATATCCGTTAGATCTAGATTGTTTATTTTAATTGAAATATACTCTTATATGTTTTTTGCTCTTGTATATACCTAACATTAAATCTGAATTAAGAGCCATAATTCAATCGGAATATAGTGTTCTTACTATTTCACCCCCAAATTTTTTTTTTTTTTTTTTTTTTTTTTTTTCGTTTTTTTCTACATGAGCAAGAATAAATTAACAGGAAGAAGATAAGCTCTGCCACTACCAGTTTCTTTGAAAAACCCTTAACATCTCACACGTGCCGCGCGCTTAAGCACGTGCGAGCGTGCGTCTTTGACCAGGACTTTTCGTCTTTTTATTTTTATTTTTATTTTTATTTTTACTTTTGACCCCTTCAATTTGGCTGGCGGAAAAAAAGAAAACATTTTTGTTTTTGTTTTTCAAGACTTTAATTAATTTAATTTGAAAGGAAAAAATGCTTTAATAAAATTCTTACTAGGAGGGGCTGAAACTTTGACTAAAAAATCCCAGACAACTCACAGCAAACAACGACTTCATTTGCTTCTTTGCAACAAAGGAATTTCAAAGAAAAGCTCTCCGTTTTCATTCTCCAATTTCCGTTTCTGAAACACAACAACAAGCGAAGAATCGAAAAAACTGAGAGAAGAAAAGTTTGTTTGTTTGTTTGTTCTCGTCTTTTCGGAGCTCGAATTTCGGTCAACGTAGCCGAGGATGGTCGGAATTGATTGGTCAACGGGAGGGTTTTGTTGTTGATGAAGATGCTTTCTGGAATTCCAGCGAGGAATGGAAATGGCGGAGCGGCTGATCTCGGTGATCTCGCCTTTTTCCTTTTTGTGCTTGATTCTCGTATTTGGCTTCCTACGAAATGTCTCTGCGAATTCCGAAGGTCCGTTCGTTTCTAATCCTGGTTATACACACACACACACACATATATATATATATATTTATATATATATATATGTATATATATGTATGCACATATGTGTGTGTGTGTGTTGTTTAATCGCTTTTCTTTGAGCTTGTTTGTTACTGTTTTGGTGAAAATTGCTTTTTGTGCTGACGAACTCAATTTTCCAAGTGAAGCTGTTTTAGGTTTGTCTGAAAATCAAAAGGTTTGATTAATTCAGTTATTCTTTTTTTGATTGATTAAGTTTTGTAGTACATATAAAGAGTAATGATGACTTTCTCTCTTGATAAGATTCTAGGTATAAAAGTGAAAGGAAAACAGAGAGAAAATGTTTCTGAAAAATTCTTCGTATTTTCGTTTCTAGAGAACTGCACAACTTATAAGCTCTGAGTTGCAACAGATTCCTAACGAACTTATGACTATAGCCAAGACAAACATAACACGTGGACAGCTGTAGAATTCTTTTTTTTTTTTTTTTTAAACTTTTCTTATCAGCTTAAGGTTTTAGGAGAATTGGGAATCTTGAGCTAAAAGTAAGGTGTTTTTGAGCTGTGAGTTTGAATTCATATGCAGGACTTAGTTTAAATTTGCATACCGTTGGCGTTTTGGGACGGTGAAAGTTGAAAGACTGTCGGTTTGAGCTTTTAGGAAAATTGGTGGATTAATGATAATCCTGTGTGACTATTGTGTTTGTTTTATCTTGTCGTGTTGAGCCTTTAGTTTGAATTTGCATCTCATTTGTTTTATGGGAAGTTGGTGTATTTCTACCATCTTAAGCCTTTAAGAGAAGTAGTTTAAGTTTGCATTATGGGATGTTGCTAAGCCTACTATCAACTTAAGTTTTCTGGAGAATCATTAAACTAATGACGATCTCTTGCAACCATTCCAAGTTGGGGTAGTTTGTTTATAGTTTTGTTCCAAAGTATTGAGACTTATTTTGAATTTGGATCTCACTTGCATTATGGGATTCTGGTATACCTCCTATCAGCTTAAGCTTTTGGGAGAATTGTGGAATAACGACAATTCTAGGCGTCTTTTTAGAGTGGGGTTCATGCGGTTCTCTCACTCTCTCTTTTTTTAGTGCAGGAAGGCGCTGCAATTTGTTTCTATGTCATTTGTGAATCTGTTCAATGAAGTTTGATTCTAGCAAAAAGAAAAAAAGAACAGTGTTTGAAGCTGATTATTTGATTTGATTTGTGTAAGACAGGCGACGCCTTGAATGCGTTGAAGTCCAACTTAGCTGACCCCAACAATGTTCTTCAGAGTTGGGATGCCACGCTTGTCAATCCCTGCACGTGGTTTCATGTTTCCTGCAATAGTGAAAACAGTGTTACTCGAGTGTAAGTTTGTCTTGAAGTTGGCATTGCTATCTTTTGTTTACAAGAAATTAGCTTAGCTTTGTACTAAGATGGCGATCATTCACTTCTATTTGCATTTATCCAGTGATCTTGGCAATGCAAATCTAACTGGTACACTGGTTTCCCAACTAGGCCAGCTACCAAATCTACAGTACTTGTAAGTCGCATTTCATATTTCACCTTAGTTGAATTTGGTTTAAAATTTTCTTTTTCCCCCTTTTGTTGTGGACCGACACCTTATTGTCTGTTCACATGAAACACGTGTTTGCCCATCATAATTTACCCGCATTTGTTGGTAAAAAGTTCCAACGGATTTTTGAGGATAAGGAGATGTTAGTCGAGGATTTAGCCATTTGTACTGTTGACTATGAGTTTTAGGTTGCTTTTGGTTTTCCGTTCTGTGCTTGGATGGACATCTCGTCAATCTTGAAACTTCTTGTAACCTTCTTTGATTCAATGAAGTTTCTTTGTTTCTTATAAAAAAAAAAAAAAAGAAATTTGAGACGAGAGCTTGTTAAACCAGTTCTCATCTGTTCCATTAGTTCACATTTAGATTAACCCTCGAGGGCACATATGGACTTACCTGCACAAGAAACATTTAGGTTGACCTTTTGCCATTTATTTATCTAGATTGAAGAGTACAGTTCAAGTAGCTATAGGATTTTGAGAGCCTTCTACTATTTCCTGAGATAAAAAAAATATAATTTCTGTGTAAATATTCTCATTAATGTTCTGCATTAATTCATAAAGTTTGTATTTTACTAGACTGCCAAATTGAGTCAGCTATGTATGTTTATGGAAAGGATGCACCGGACACTGTTAGCTTTCAATTGTTTGTACGTTTGTGTGCCTGCATTCTCCTGTCTCCATTTCTTAACATTTAGTTGTTCAAAATCAAATCTTCTTTACAGGGAACTTTATAGCAATAACATAAGTGGAAAAATCCCGGAAGAGCTTGGGAATTTGGCAAACTTGGTGAGCTTGGATCTTTACACGAACAATTTAAGTGGTCCCATTCCAACCACATTGGGCAACCTTGGAAAACTACGTTTCCTGTATGATCACGCATCCTTCACCTGCATCTTCTAGTAGGACTCTGTTTAAATCGTTCTTTCTTGGCCTTGCAATTATAGCCATATGTTTCGTGATGTATGTATGCAATTTATCCACTTGAAAACTGGCAGCTTTATTGTCTTCCAAAAAAAAAAAAATCCTTATTACTTTTCTACTGAAAGATATTTGGATGATATATGCTTTTGGATTTAGATAGTGGTTTTAGGCTTTTGCACAATTATTTTTGTTTAATTTGGTAATGACATAGTACTATTCTGCAAATTCCTTGGAACACAAATACTTCCTGAAGACGCCTTTAACTAAATCAATCAGAGCTATTTGAATTTGATTGAATGTTTACTTTGCAATACGGCATTTAAGTGGAAAATTTCTGGGACTCATTGAGTACTTATCATGCAAATCACATCTAGGTGGTTCTTTAGTTAATCTAAATGAGAAAGGTTTTAAAAGGTAATGGGGAAACGAAATAATAGCTAATATGTGATTTAAGCTCTTGAGCAAGATGATTCGACTGTATATGTTACGCATGCCATGTCCTTAGAGACAAAAGAAAAAAAAAAGTTACAAACTTCTGTCTATTTTGCTATTTCAAACTATTCAGTACATAGCTTGTCTTGTTTGCTAAGCCAAAAGAGTGAATGTGAATTGGAAAAGCTTGTATTTCAACCATCAAGTAGCAATTTACCAACTATTCTCTCCCACAAGATCACATTCAAGTTCTCTATAAATAAGACTCCGTCCTTCGAACTAAAAATTGTGAAGTGCACAATGCTGACTCTTTGGGTCTTTATTCTCGCATCCTTTATTCTTTACAATCTACAAGATTCCAATATAAGCCATCAAACTCTCTAAGATTACGTAAATGTTATTAACAATTTATTTTATTGATTCCTTGTATATATTATTGATAAAAATTCAAATTAGCTTTTTATGTATGAGTAAAAATAATAGAGGCTAAACATAATGTGATTAATGATTTCATGGTATACTTAGCTTTTATCATCGTTAGCATGATTAAGAATGACAGTTGCTTTTTTTTTTTTTTTTTTTTTTTTGTGGAAAATGATATTTTCTGCTCTTATGAACAGGCGTCTCAACAACAACAGTTTGTCAGGGACTATTCCAATGACTTTAACTAATGTTACATCACTGCAAGTCTTGTGAGTGTTAATGCGTTCTAATTTCCTCTCAGTAAGAACATAGTTTATTAATTCCCTATGGTCATGTAATGCAAGAATTTGACAATTTCATGTTAATTATGGAATGCAGGGATCTTTCAAACAACGTACTGACAGGAGATATTCCAATCAATGGTTCTTTTACAATGTTTACTCCCATCAGGTTCATTGGAGGAATTTCTTTTGAATTAACTTTCTGTAGTTATGGTCTTTTTGGCCTATGAAATAATCAAGATATCATTCTTACTTCTAATTTTCTCCATTTTGCAGTTTTTCCAATAATAAACTGAACAATCCCCCACCTTCACCGCCTCCTCCTATTCCTTCAACGCCATCTCCCTCAGGTGATTATTTATTATCTTGTAGTTATTTGCTGTTATCTTGTAATTATATTATATTGCCTCGTTTGTTTTTCCTTTTTTAATTTTCACGGAGGTATTCTAATGGAAATCTTCCCTGCACATATTGGTTGATTGTTTCAATCATCTGACAGATATATTTGATTTAGACTGCTCGAACTCTAATGCCTTCTCTACTTTCATAACTTTTCTGTGAAGCAGAAATAATTCAATGTGTTGCTGATCAAGCATCTCTTTATTCTCTCCTTTTTTTTTTTGGGTGAAATTTATTAGCCCTATCAGTAGGATATATATATATATATATTTAAAACTTACATATAAAAACATGAGTTCAATGATGGAAATCTAAAGGCAGTAGTTGAGCCAAATGGCTTGTCAAAGTCTCGCAATTGCCTTGCCAATTAATAGTTGTCATATGAAAGCTTGAGATGGGTATAAATTGTAAAGTCATACAATGAATCTACCGTAACTAGTGCAGGCCATTCTTCCAGAAAAGGTAAGTTAAATTTTTGTTTCTATCCTCTCTTCTGCCTACTAGATCCAGATAGTAGGGAGGAGTGAGAATGTGATGTAGCTGGATAATTGGACTTCAGTGATATTTGAAAGGCATAAGCACTTGGAACTGTGTGTTTCTTGACCTTTAAAATATGGCTTCCCTCTTGAGTGGTTTAGTTTTTCAGTAGTTAAACTGTTGAATATTTCAGCTGGCACTACCACTGGAGCTATTGCTGGAGGAGTTGCTGCTGCTGCTGCTCTTTTTTTCGCTATTCCTGCAATTGCTCTTGCCATGTGGCGTCGAAAGAAACCACAGGACCATTTCTTTGATGTACCTGGTTGGTGATTTTTTATTTTATTTTCAATTTGCCCTAGTTTTCTGTAGGGGATGCATGCCTCACTTGCCTATATTCTTTACAGCTGAGGAGGATCCAGAAGTTCATTTGGGACAGCTCAAACGGTTTTCTCTGCGAGAGCTGCAAGTTGCAACGGATAATTTTGCCAATAAAAATATTTTAGGCCGGGGTGGATTTGGTAAGGTTTATAGAGGCCGTTTAGCTGATGGTTCTTTGGTGGCAGTAAAGAGACTTAAAGAGGAGCGTACCCAGGGCGGAGAGCTTCAATTCCAGACAGAAGTAGAAATGATCAGCATGGCTGTGCACCGTAACCTACTTCGTCTACGTGGTTTTTGCATGACACCAACTGAACGGGTGCTTGTCTACCCTTATATGGCTAATGGAAGTGTAGCATCATGTTTAAGAGGTAACCTTCTTCACTTTATGTTTTCTACTTTTTGTTTAAAATTTAATAAGAAATGCTTTAAGTTGCTTTCTTGAAAGTTGTTTTAGTTTCATCATTCATGCCTCCCGTGATTTGCTTACTAATTTTGGGTAGGATATCCAACACAGTGTGGTGATGCTTAATTTGAGGGGTCCTAGGTATTCAATTTCATGTGTTTTTGTGTGAGTGGGCTTGCTTCATGAGTTGTAAACACTAAAAAATTTGAAGAACTGCTTTGTTTGTATGCTCAAAAAGAAAGAGCTAACATGTCTTGCACAATGAATACTTTGATGCTTATCATTTTTAAATTAAGCTAATTGTCTCTTATGGTTTTACTTATGCATGACTACAGATCGTCCTGAATCGCGGCCGCCACTTGATTGGCAAATCCGAAAGCGCATCTCACTGGGATCTGCGAGGGGCCTTGCTTATTTGCATGATCATTGTGATCCTAAGATTATTCACCGTGATGTAAAAGCTGCAAACATATTGTTAGATGAGGAATTTGAGGCAGTTGTTGGAGACTTTGGGTTGGCTAAACTCATGGACTATAAAGATACTCACGTTACCACTGCTGTACGAGGCACGATTGGGCATATTGCACCGGAATACCTGTCAACTGGAAAGTCTTCGGAGAAAACTGATGTTTTTGGATATGGGGTTATGCTCCTTGAACTCATAACTGGACAGAGGGCGTTTGATCTTGCTCGGCTTGCAAATGACGACGATGTCATGTTACTTGATTGGGTATGTATTCATCTTCCCCCTTGTATGTTTGCAGCCTGTTAAATATCTTTAAACTACAAATGAAGGGAATATGCCTCTCGTTCATCCGTATATCTGGTTTGTTTCATATAATCGTCTCAAAAGATGCGCACAATTGATAATTGCTGCCGTGTGACATTTTGTTTTGTTTTGTTTTTTTTTTTTTATGTTTTTGTTTTTGGTTTTTTGTTTTGTTTTTTTGTTTTTGTTTTTTTTTCTTTTGCGTAAGTTTCACTGGCATCTCATTAACTGTAACGGAATTGATTCCAATTTTGGAATCTTGAAGCCGGTGTAACTAAATAAAATTAAGATAACAAAGAAAACCCATGTCTCAATCAGTCTTTTAAGAAAAAGTAATTGGGGCTTAGTTGACAAATAAGAGTGAAATACCAAAAAAGAAAAACTTCAAAGATTTACAAATAAATTTATTGCAGTTTTAAAGTGGCATATACCACCTTCAAGCTTAAGGCATGCTCGCAAAGAAAACCTTTATTATTAATTTTCTGTTAATGGTGGCGAGTGAAATGGGAGCAACCTAAACCACTAAAACGGATTTTAAACTAAAATATTATGCAGCCAACATTAGGAAAGTCCATATATATTTACTATGAAAATTCAATAAAAAATTGTCCTTTTAGCTCATTTTATGAACAAAATGTCGGATATATATGTGTGTGTATGTATGTATATATATTTTTACGATGATGATAAGTATGTTCGTTTTTATTGGATCTGATTATATGCAGTCCCGCTTAATCTCACATGAGTGCATATGATCCGTTGCCTTTTTTTGTGATATTTATATTAGAAACCTACTCGCTGAAGATTTCTCAGATGATTTGGTCAAATTGTTTTCATCTTTGTCCTGTGACTCTGCACTTGATTCATTGGCTGCTCTCATATTCCATTTACATTGACCATTATTAATTTTGGTTGTCATATTCATTTGAATGTTTAGTTTTGGATTGCCAGTTGAACCATCTTCATATTACATCACCCTATAAGATATAAGCTATCCTGGAAATATTGAATTGTAACATGAACATTCACGTCTCTCCAAATTAGGTTGGAACCTTTATTACAAATGGCAGTGGAGATGACGAACAGCGAAGACAAATGAGTTTGTCTTTCAGAGGGAACTTGAAATATGATCCAAAAAATTTCCATCATTTATGCACCCTACAGTTTTCATAAGATTATACACTGTTCTTTGTATTAGAATATATTTTGATTACTGTGGATATGCATAGATAGATCAAGTTATTTGTGGGTTATCAATTGAACTAATCAGCTTGGGGAACCAATGCCTATTTTAGACCAAAGCATTGCTGCGACCAAATTTTCCCATGTTACCTTTAGGCCCAGATGAACTCGCACATTCAAGATGTAAATGAATGTTACTTATTTAAACGTTGATTTTTAATTACTTAATCACCAACCTGTAGTTCTTCTATATCGAACATCCCGTCTATCACGCGTGTTTTCCCAGTTGCCATTAACTTCTCTTATGACAGCAAACCTATTAGCAGAGAATCATTTGTCTATATATGCTATTGAACTTTGTCCTAACTTTCTTAAATCCTGAGATTTTAGGTGAAAGGGCTCTTGAAAGATCGGAGGTTGGAAACACTAGTTGATTCTGATCTACAGGGAAATTACGTCGATGATGAGGTGGAGCAGCTGATCCAGGTGGCTCTTCTGTGTACACAAAGCACTGCATCTGAACGACCAAAGATGTCCGAAGTGGTCAGAATGCTCGAAGGCGATGGCTTGGCGGAAAGATGGGAAGAATGGCAGAAAGAAGAGATGTTCCGTCAAGACTTAAACCACACCCGTCATCCGAATACTCATTGGATTGTTGACTCTACTTCACATATCTCTCCAGACGAATTGTCTGGTCCCAGATGATCCCCTTCATTTGGTAATTCTGTACCGGTATACACGTAAGAAAAACCAAGGAGATCATTTCAAACTTTTTGTAATATGACATTTTGTGCATATGTTTCTCTTTCTTTTTCTCTTTTAGTTTTTATTTAATTCTGTTCAGTGTCCAGTTTGTATCACACATTGGGGTTGGTGCTGTTGCAATTCTATAGGGTTTAGCTGACGTTAAGAAATCAATTAAGGGTGCTACCAAACAGGGCAGGAAAGGCCACAGAAAGCACCCATAAGATGTCATTTTTATGTATCTCATGAGAAGACGGTCTAATAAATATAGCATTTTTCTTGATCTTAACGCCATTTGCTATAGTCCAAGTTAAGGCCTTGTGGACAGATACTTTTTCCAGTTGTTTTCAGTAATAGTAAGCGGAAATTTCCCTAATTGTTATCGATAGATTTCCTGTATTTATATATATATATATACATGTAATGTATACACACACACAAACACTAAATTCTTCTATTTTATTGCTGATTTACAGTCTTGCTTTCTCAAAATAAATATCACGACATTGAACTTGCAAGGTGTATCATATTGGAAGTGAAACTTTTTCAGTAGTTTCTATTCCAAGCTCAATTTGTCCATACAAGTGAAGTTTAGATTAGAGATGTCAAAACGGGTCGGCATGAGCACGGACACAAAAGCGTTAAAAGCACGACAAGGGTCCAATCAATGAATATGATGTATTTTTTAGTAAGAGAAAAATCAGAAGCGTCTTAAGCTTATTTTCATTATCTTTCAAGCTGTTACCTTGTGCGTCTAATAATCTAAAAAAAGGTGGGTCCTGTGAAGTCGCCGAGCCACCGTTTTGGCTTTGATACCATCACTGGCCAAGAGCTCCACAAACCATAAACAAAGAGAGACCCTAGCACTGTATAGCGTCTTTCCGTCTCTTGCGTATTTTTAGCTTTTAGTGCTACATGTGCTCATCACTTATGGTCATGGAGATCATAGCGGAATTGGATTTTAAAAATTTTAACAACCAAGACAAAATCTTACATATTAATTGCATAAAATAATTAGTCGTAAGTATAGATTAATCACCTATTTACATCATTCAATTTACTGAATCTTTCGTTCTTTTGCACAATGAACAACTCTCGTATCGTGTCAGTCACACAAAAACTTATCAACATTTAATCTTCCACGCTACTCTCAACTCCTTAAGATTAATTGGTGTGTTGGCACCAATTAATTCTTGGTAGCTATCAGTTTTCTCTTCCAACTTTTAATTGTATGGTTTCCTTTTCTCTAAAGGAAGGAGAATAGAAAACCTTGATAAAAGGTAAAAAATGACAATATTTGCAGACACCACAAGAAGTCTATTTATAGCAGTACGTCTAGATTGGGCAGAGGGTAAAATCACCTCCCCTAGTCCCTACACCTGTATAGTGTAGACTTCGGCCTAGTTCATTTCGCGGATTTGAGTTTTCAATTCGAGTTGAGATGTGATATTTTTTGAGAGTTTTTTACTGTAACAGAAAAAGTTTAATGTGACATTTTTTAAGAATTTTTTACTGTAAAAACTTAAAACTGAAAACTCAAATCGGTGAAATGAACGCGGCATTCAAATTGTGCAATTGTGTATTTCTCTAATCAATTTCCAATACTTGCGTTGCCATTAAACAAAACTGATATTTTAAATATATTTAACTATTCACAGTAATTAAAAATATGTAATTACATTATTAATTTAACAACCCATATGAACAAATAATTATTGTGTAGTATTAATTTTCTCTGACAAAATAAATATTGTGCTAAAAATATTCATTAACCTAACCATGGATAATGAAACTAGCATGAAGACCAAGTGGACATATATATACAAAACTCTAATATTTAATATTTAATTCGATTTACTCTTAATCAATTAAATATAATTATTAACTTTTATTTGTGTCACGATCAGGAATCAAAGTTGCACTTTATAAATATAGAAATATATTTATGAGAAGCTAACATATAAAAAGAAAGAGCTTTGTCCACCGACATAGCTTTTCATGAGATGTAACTCTTCACTGTGAATATCTATAGTAAGAGAGCTAGGTGAATAATTATATATTATTCGTGAGTTTCGTTAACTCTCTAAGGGCCCGTGTAAGGAGGAATCTATTGAGCCACAACTTTGATAAGGGTGTCCTTCTCTCCTAAAAGAAAATAATACGGCTCATTTAGTTCGTTAATTCGAGTTGAGATGTGACTTTATTTAAAAGTTTTTTTACTGTAGTAAAAAATTAAATGTGAATTTTTTAAGAATTTTTTACTATAGTAAAACTCAAATTCTAAACTCAAATCGGTGAAATGAACGAGGTCATAATCTTTTTCACAATTGAAGGTTTGCCCACACACGATCTTTTATCGCTCTAAATGTGTTCTTATTTTGCCCACAAAAGAAGGCAAACCCATGTATTTCTCATGGTTTTGGATCATTCCAAGTTCAAGCTCAGCAAGAATTTGCTGCTGATAAAAAAGTATTTCTCATGTTTTTAGATTATCCTAAAATTGTCCATGAAAAGAAGTAAAATATTACCTTTAACTGGTCAAATTATCAAAAGTGACATAAATGCCTTTAACGATCAATATTTAAGGCAATGCTTAAATATTAATAACAAAAAAAAATTAAATTTAGGAAAACAACAATTTCAATGAAATAAGTTCTTGTCAAAAAATATCTAAAATTTTACGACTATTGGATTTTGACTTATGAAACTGGTCCCGCCTTACACTAGATCTTGTTCATGATACACTGGCTTTTTGTTTCCTTGATTTTATTTAATATATATATTTTAAAAAAAATTAGTTGATTAATGGCTAAAACAATCTCCAGACGTAATTTTGATGATATAAATACAAATATAGAAAAAAGAAACAAATAATTTTTAGAGTGTGTGGGTTTAGGTTTTATCTTTTATTTTTAATTAATATCATCAAATAATTATATTAATCAAAATAATATTAATTAAAAATAAAAGATAAAAATTCAACTCATACAATCTAAAAATAAATTCAGTAATTTTTTGGGAGAAAGAGGAAAATATGTCAAGACTTGAGATGAATTAAAATTAATAGGCCAATAGTTTACATAAGTTAATAAATATGCCAAATTACTGTTTTCGTCCATAATTTGTCTGGTTATGAACTATAACTTGACAAGTTATTGTCCATAATTCACGGTTTTTATCCATAACTTATCTAGCTATGAACCATAACTTGAAAAATTATGACCTATTAATTTCTATAACTAAAAATTAGCCTTTATACTTCCTTAAGCTTTTTATATTGACCTATTTTCTACTATTTCTCTAATTTTTTCAATAAATATGAATAACAATTGGGCTTTTACTACTTTTGTCGCCTAAACTTTTCAGCTTTTCACAACTTGCGACAAATTTTTAAATAATTTTTTCCCAACTTGTAAAATCATTGTTACGTGGCCTATTTTACTAATATCTATTTAGAAAAAATGAGATAAATACTTTTTAAAGTACATAAATTTTAATTTTTATAATTTATTTTTAATTAATATTTTTTAATTATATAATTATATTAATTAAAATAATATTAATAAAAAATAAATGATAAAAATTTAAACTCATATATTTTAAAAATAAATTTAACAATTTTCTCGTACACTATTAAATTAGCAAATAGCTAAAAAAGTCAAGGACTAGCCTCACGCGACGACGGAAAAGCACACATCTAATCAAACATCTCAAAATCTCAATTAAAACCCTGAAGTAAATTACTCAAATATCCAAATCAATCCCCAAATTAAATCCCAAATGTGAAAAAAAGACACATTACAATGATTAGCAAAGTTGAAGGTAGATTATCAAAAATAAAAATTCAGGAATAAGTTAAAGGAAAAAAAAACCAAAAAATTCCAGAAAAAAAGAACTATAGTCTCGTTCATTTCATCAATTTAAATTTAAAATTCGAGTTTTATTATAATAAAAAACTCTCAAAACTAATCACATTTAACTTTTTTACTATAATAAAAAAATTTTATATAAAATTACATTTTAATTCAAATTAACGAACTAAATAAACTTATAAACTGGATAATTATATTATATATTATAGAGACACGCTAGGATTTTCATATTCCAAGAAGTTTGTACGATAAAACTAAACACCATTAATGTTTTCCAACGAACATGGCAGACCAATTATGAGAGGATAGAGAATTCCTATTTCTTGTTACTTGCCAGATTCTCAGAATTCAGAAAGAAATCCGCAGAAAGACTGGAAAAAGTGGGTCCGAAAAACAGTTGTAAAATAGACAAGCACGACCGAAGGTAATAAAATGTTAGTTGTAGCAGCTTTGTGCTAATTAGAAACTGACCCTTCGTAAATTCATTTATTGCACTGCGTGGTCTGCACTTTATAACTGTATTGCTTTCTTTTTATGCCTTCCATATTTTGACCATCCTTTTCTTCCCATGTTCGTCTAATAAGCATGCAATTAACCTTATTTCATTTTAATATACATATTGATGAAATGATTCATGGTTTTTCTAGGCTTTGCAAACTACGTGAAAAGGGAAAAGATAACGGAATATTATCTCATATAGAAAGTTTTCAAATATAATAAAATATAGGCAAAAATCAAAAGGGGAATTTTTTTTTTTTTTTTTCATTTTGAAAGATGTCTGTTGACTAATAAATGAGGAAGGGAATAGCAATACTGATATAAAAGTACAGTTGGTGCATGCTTTAGCACCAATCTAACATAGTAAAATTATAAATGTACAAATCAAAGCGTACAATTGTAACGAACTACGAATTATGACACGAATTTTTGCTCCAAACACACTCATTTGTTGACTGTACGACATATATGTGGTGGTGTCTATATATATATAAAAGCATTTAGTTATTCTTTTGGATTTCTCTAGAATATTAAACCTAACTAATATGAATAACACCAGGTCACACATATTTAAGATGTGAACCTACTAGCAAAATTGGAATATAATGAGAAAATAAGCTAGTGAATCCTGATATGAGGCTATTTATATTGCTGATCATGAAACACAATATCAATTAAGGATTTAAATCTATTGTCTAATTTTGGTGTCTTAATTACTGTTTAACTAATTAAATCACGGTACGTCATGTAAAAATAATTTAGATTATTTTTTAACTAACACTTTTGTACTTATTATAAAATGATGTGGTATGATATGATTAAACTGGTTAGACACTAATTACGACACTAAAAATTAGACATCAATTAAAAGGTTTTTCTATCCTCTACATGTTATGTGTACACATAGGGTAAGCTTTTATTAATTATTATATGTTTTTTGTTTTCGGGAAAGAATTTAATAATATATGTTGTTGTTGACACAGATAATAATCAATATAACATTTGTGTTAAGATAAGACTACATTTTTCCCATTATAATTACGTATATTATTAATGCATAAAAAAGATTTTAAAGCGATGACTACTATCTTTAGTAATCCCCATAGATTCAAATGAGAGAAAAACGATCACGTCGCAGCAATGTTATATTTTAAATGTAAGGTAAAATGTAATTATGGGTTTTCTAAAGGATGATCAGGAATGTTAATTAAGACAAATTATTCGTGGAGATTAGGTAATTATTTTCTAAATAATTTTCACTCTTAGTTTTAACTAACCACTATTGCAAAATTCTCCAAAATATAGTATACAAGCAAAGATAAATATGCATTTCAAGATATATATATTTGTGGAGTCATATACATATATAATACCGAACGAGTTTTCAACGGTTATGTTTCCATTAGTGGTTTACTACCAAATATAGAAATATGATAACGTGACATGATAAGAATCCAATTTTATTAATTGTTATAAAATTTTAAATTAACTATATAATTTATTATAACCGTCGAATTAATATCTTACGGCTAAACTAATAAAACCCATTGATGGGTAAATATTAAAGTAACTCTTAAAACCACACCCATACACTACCAAGTTAGTTCTCTGAACATTAACTAGAGAAAATTATTAGTGGACGAATTATGATAAATATGAAAATTTATTCTCAGAGATTAGGAAATTATTCTCTAAATAATATAAAAAAATATGCATTTATGGCAATTTAAAAAGCAGTCGCATTGCAAAATTCTCCAAAATATAATAAAAGAGCAAAAATAAAATCTGCATTTGGCTCAAATTATAGATCATTAAATTTCTATACTTAATAGTAACTACTGATTAATGAAAACGTAACCACAGAAAACTCGTTGAATGAAATTTGTGGAGTCATATACACACTACAAGAGTTAGTTCTCTGAACATTAAGTAGAGAAAAAGACAGGAGGCCGGTGAAGGCATTCAAAACTGCACGGAACAAAAACCACATTGCCATTTGCCAGCCAATCTCTCTTAGCTGCGTCATAAAGTCTGCATGATCTCATTCTATCCTCTCTTCACGCACTATCTATCTAGGACCATCATTTTTATTTTTTATTTTTTACGCTCAAGTTTTCACATTTCAATATATAATTAATCTCGAAATATATACCCTTTTCCTAGTTATATCACATATGTATTTTTCACTTTTGCCATATTAGGTTAGATCTCTCTTTCAATTTACCCTCTCTGAAAAATGAAGAGCTTAACCAAGAAGAAGATGGGGGCATTTACGTGCCACTCTCAGGCGTCGACCGCCGTTTGCATGACGCCGGATTCGCGCTCGGTAATTGTCCCCGGAAGAAGATCCCTCAGAGAGAGAAACATAACCGCCACAACTACCAGTCTTGCTAGTACTTTTGATAACCCTAGAGTACTCAACAATAATGCCAAGTACTCGAGGCTTGTTGATCATCATCATCATCATCATCGTCAGGATCAATTGCGTACCAAGTTGAATATTAGTACTAATAACAGTACTTTGGGTGATTATAAGAAATCATCATCACTCTTTTTGCCTTCCATCAAAAGAGAACTTGCTTTGAGGAATAATAATAATGTTAGCCACCAACAAGTTGGGCCTCTCCAGAAACCATCAGCAATACTTGATTCAGTGCCTCACCATGTATTCCAGGTCAGATTTTATTATTTTAAAAGGGTCCTCTTTTTTTTTTTTTTTTTTTTCCTGTTCTTTTCAATTTTTAAAGCGCTGAAAATATGATATCATATCAAAGGGCGGAGCTAGAAGAGAGACAAAATATTAATTTTATAAAATTTCGTATACAAGATTTAAACAATATTAAAACCAGTGCGATCTGATTGTTTGCTCATGAAGAGAAATAAATTTCGACCATGAGAGTTAGTTTTTAGTTGGCATATCCTACTTAATAATGTTAGCTAATTTCTATTTCGGGTTTGTTTAAATATAACTACATTAAATTTTTTTTTTTTTTTTTGGAATACATAATTAACTACATTGAATTCTAGTATCGGAGTTTAGATTGTCCGCATTTATTTGGTAGAAAAGAAAGCATATAAAGCATATGCTAATTATAACTTGAGTGTAGTTTTTGATTTGAATTTGAATTATAACTTGAGTTGAAGTTGTAACTTGAATAAAGTTGAAACTTAAAAGAACGAGAACTTGAATAAAGTTGAAACTCGAGTTATCTTTTTTTGAGTTTTTTAGACAAAAGAACATGCCCTATGTTTTGTTCTAAATGAATTAATATCACGATAATTGATGGCACAATTTTGTTTATTTTTTTTAATGAATATTATACCACAAATTGATGAGTACATGTCAACACAAATTAGTACACTACTTGTGAGGTCACAAAAAGCTACCCAATAGAAATGTGGAGCCATTGTTAATGCCACTTGCTTCTTTTAACATTTTGAATATTTATTTACTCACTTTTATTTTTTATTTGTAGTTTTCTTCTCACTTTATCTCATTTTTTATGACATCTGATAAGGGGAAAAAAACTAGCTTGTCAAGTAGTGGACAATATATATATATATATATATATATAGCATGCAAATTTAAAACTAATCTCTAGTAGCTTTCATGCAAGAAAAGTCTTTCCTGATCAATTTAAGCCAACTTTTCGTGTGTAGAGTTGATAATGTCCGGTGGATTGAGTCATGGATTTATTTAAAGCAAAAAAAAAAAAAAAAAACATTTTGGTGATAATTTATCAGATGCATCATTTGTGGTTAAAAACTTATAGCTTTTTTTTTTTTTTTTTTTGAAATTGCCTTTATGATTATAGGTGGTTGTTATGCGGGTCTCTCTTCATTGCCAAGGATGCGCCGGTAAACTCAAGAAACATCTATCCAAAATGGAAGGTATAATATATATTTGTCTTCACAATGGGATTTGGATTTTTTCCCCATATATATGCTATTTATTTGCAATTTCTCGTTCTCCTCATTGTCCTTCAAACAAAGATATTTATTAAGGAGTACGATTTTTTTTCCTACAATTGTCCGAGTAAAATTTTATAACTTTTTAGGAACAAATTGAAAAATTTGAATGACAAGCTGGTGCATATATAGGACTTTGTGTATTAGGAAAGGACTATTGGTTGGAAATTATTATCAGAGAAAGAAATAAAAAAAAAATAACAAAAAGAGACTGCATTAGTATTTAAGGGCCTTAATTGTAAGAGCAACACCATAAATATGTACTACTCCCGCTTAAAAGTTCCACTATATATAACTAGCTTGTACGTATAAACTTACTGTTTGGTTTAATTTAGATCATGTGCGCGCACAAATTACTTAAATTTTCTTTAGGAGTTCAACCAAATTTATCATATATATATATATATATATGATTCTATGGAGTAATGTAAAACATTATTATTATTGTAGAATGAAGCTAACATAACAAAAGTACATACAACAAGTTAGCAACGTAACACATAATAATATATGGTCCATTGACTGTTAAGAATTCCATTGGCCTTCTACCATAAGCAGTGGCGGAGCCAGCTTTTCACTTCAGTGAGGTATACACTAAATTTTTTTTAACAAATTATCTTAGTGGAGGCATATAAAAAAATATATTTATTTTAGTGAAGACATATATTATTTCAGTGGGGTATTATAAGTGTAAAATTTTTAAAAGTAATATTTTTTTTTTTTTAAATTTGAGTAAGGACGGCTGCCTCCGCTCATCTTCAAGTGGCTTCCGCAACAGACCATAAGTGCTTCTATTTGTCCTTATTATTGGGTTTTAATCCTATTCATTTTCAACTTTTCTCGTTAGCAACGGACTATTTAGCGTTTTCTTTAGCATATTTTTACGCAACTAATGCATAGTTCCGGCTTAATTTCGTGCATGATCGATGTTAGGAGTGACTTCATTCAGCATAGAGCTGGAAACAAAGAGGGTAACAGTGATGGGACACGTCTCGCCGGCGGGAGTTCTGGAAAGCATTTCGAAGGTGAGAAGAGCGGAGTTCTGGCCTTCCTCGGCCTGTTCTTCTTCTTCTTCTCCTTCTGCTGCGGCGGCGGCTAAGTAATTAAGGTTTCAAAAATTTTACCTCAAATGGAACCCCATTATAATTAATTCCATTGGAAAAACCCCTGCAGTTGCAGTCTCATGAGAACTACTCAGAAAAATCAGGGAATTTCAATGTTCTATGTATTTATTTGTCCTTAATTGTTAGATTTTTCCATTTATATGCTTTGTTGGCAAACTGTCCCATGCATTTAGATGTTATCGATCGTGCAAAATGGTCCTGCCCCTAAAATAAAAAGAGGTAGGGAAACTGGGTTTGGTAGGTGAGACTTTGATCATGTGAGCAGTAGCTGTATTGACAATGACGTACACAAATAATGCATGGAATTCCCATTTTCACCTATATGTTATATATATGACATGCATATTATGACTATATGATGATATCATTCATGACCATCGTTATACATATGAGTATTAATTCATTAAAAAAAAAAGAACAATATTATGCGTTTTAGTTTTGTTTTTGTACTTATATTATGATAATTTTCTGACCACATAATATCAAGCACTTTACAAAATTTACTTGATCATTCGGTAAATAAAGTTGGCCTTATCTCTGGTGCATTCTAGATTTCTATTAATGTTTGTGGCGTAATGAATTGCGGCCCCGTTCATTTCACCAATTCGAGTTTTAATACAGTAAAAAACTCTCAGAAATAGTCACATCTAACTTTTTTACTACAGTAAAAAGCTCATATATAAAGTCACATCTCAACTCAAATTAAAAACTCGAATCAGTGAACTAAACGGACCGCAGCGAATACATTTGGGGGGTGTCAATTTTTAACGGCCATCTCTCTTTGTTTCTAACTTAAAAAATGTAATTAAAAAAAAAAAGAAGAACCTTAAAATAATGTAATCATAATAATAAAATGGGGAAAATAGTCTTCCTTCAACCTCAACAAAGACTAACAATAATACGTGGAGCCAACGTATGCCTTTTTCTTAATTTTTAAGATGATAAAACATGTTTGCATTGTCCGTAATAACATTGTCACTAACAATGGGTTAATGAAATGATCGGGATTTTACTAATTTCCTCCCTTTCCTTTTTATTTATTTTTATTTTTATTTTTTTGCTTTTTTTTATTGCAAACTCTTTTTAATCCTTTTACACCTACAAGACGAATTAAGGGCTCGTTTAGTTCGCTGATTCGAGTTTTTAATTCGAGTTGAGATGTGACTTTATGTGGGAGCTTTTTACTGTAGCACAAAAGTTAGATGTGATTGTTTATGAGAGCTTTTTACTGTAGCAAAACTCGAATTTTAAATTCAAATCGGTGAAATGAACTGGATCTAAAACTGCATTTTCATATATGCAGCTTGTTGGTCCACAAGAAAATGACATTCATAAGTATACCCTTTTGTTTTCAAATTTTTCCCCTTATATTTGGATCAGTTCATTATTTGTTATTGGTGCACCAAGAAAGCTAATTCACAACATTATGCCGAACACTTTCTAAAGGGTGGCTAAAAGTTTTATAGCAATGTCAAAATATGTATACCTCAGTTGGCCATCGTTTAATACAAAAAAAAAAAAATAAAGTAACAGAAACTAGGATCAAAGCAAGTAAGTACATTAATCAGCAATTACCTCAGTTCATAGTATTTTCTCAATTTTACAGAAATAAAAAAATATTAGGCATAATTCAACCTAACAAAACCGGCTTATTAAGGGAGGATTACTCTCACCTTATTAAGTGGATCATGTCAATATCCCCAGCCAATGTAGGATTCTAATACGCCCCTCATGCACAGCGTGGACTATGTCAAATCGCTGTGAATAAGTCGATATTAGGGGACCTAACATTGTAAAACTATGCATGCTCTGATACCATTTTACAGAAATCAAATGATATATTAGGCCTAACTCAACCTAACAAAACCGACTTGTTAGGGGAGGATTGCCCTCGCCTTATTAAGTGGATCATGCCAATATCTCCGCTCAATGTGGGATTCTAATACTCTTGTGAAATTCTTTTCGTAATTTTCAAGAAAAATAAATAATATATTAATTCCTTAAGACTTTCTAATGAACACGATTGACTTCCTATGCATTCTCAACTAATATAGACTTTCTACGTCAATATATACTCAATCAGTGATTACACATAGGACGTGTTTATCAATAACAAACAATCCAATTTATTTTCCAGTGTTTAGAAAATTAAAAATTACAATCTTATCAATATAATTTCTAAAATATCCTTTTTACATAATAAGATAATCATTGAATTATAGCGTGAATTTTAAAGGTATCTAAGTAAATTTGACATTTATTCCTTTTAATAGAGAATTAATATAAGAGGATGTAAGAATTGATACTCTCTGTTCTCATTCTTTATATTATGCGGGTCACATTAAACTCTCAATGTTACTTTCACTAGTAAACACATAATTAGAATAGCTAGAATTGTAAATCACTATTAATTCTCTCTTTCCC
>NW_010363979.1:87140-108596 GCF_000414095.1 Morus notabilis | reverse complement strand
TAGAATTGTAAATCACTATTAATTCTCCCTTTCCCTTTTCATGGGAAGTACATCCAAGATTTATTGTTTTTTTAAGTGATTTTAACTTAAATCTTAAATATATCTGAATTTACTAAAGGAATGAAAAAAAAGCAAGAAAATAGTAAAATTAGAAAATCAAAAATCAAAAGATTTATTAATTTCTATACTACAATTTCCCTTTCATAAATCTATTATTCACTACATTCCGAAGTATTTATACAAAATGACCACTTTTGTGCTCCATGTTTAGAATATGTTTTTAAATTAATAATATTATTAATATGTCGATTAAACCGTTATTGAGATAATATTATTTTAAATATACCCATTTTTTATGGGTGGTTATAGGTAGTTAACAAATGAGAAAAATGTCATTTTAAGTTATTTTACAAATTTATGTGCAAATATCCACAAGTGTTTATTTTTTCATCTTTTACGCCCACACGTATATGTAATTAACTCCATTTCGAAACGAGTGTCTATAAGAAGCCCATCAATTCCTCTAGCCCATTGGATGCCAGGCCCAAGCCCATTGGAGGCCAGGCCCAAGCCCATTGGTCATCGTTAGAGATTCTAGTAATTTTCTAGCAGCCGAATGCGAAACCTACTTTCGTTCGCCCACTGCGAAACTCTCCACAAGGCGGATTTGGTGGTCGACTTCTTCTTCTTCTTCTTCTTCAGAGGTAATCCATTTTCTTCTTTCTTTCAGCCTCATCTCTTGGAGTTTTCACGATCCATCTGTATCAGTAATCGGATCTGATATCGGGTTTTTCGTCAATTTCGGCATTGAAATGCATCGGATTTGAGTGCCCAGCGATCTGTTCTTCTTTTTGTTCATCAATTTTTGGAATACGAATTTTTTAGCTGTTTTTGGGAGTCGATAAAACTGGGGAAAGTAAATCGACTTGAAATCCTAGGGTGTTTTTTGTTAAAATTCATTGAACAGTTAGCCCTATTTCAATCGTCATTTATACACTTTTATAAGAAATTGTAAATAGAAATTGAAAATAACGTATAAATTTGTGCCCTTGATTTCAAATCTTTCTTCATGGATTTGGAAAAATGTAAAGGTGACTCTTCATTTCTGTTTTGATTAAAAGTCACTATACAAGTAAAATGGTAGATAATTTACATTTTTTTTTTGTTTTTCCTAAATTTCTAATCCTCATTTCTGGAACTAAATGTGGTATTCTATTTCTATTGCGTAAAGATAAATTTTAGGGCTTAGAGATAATTGGGTTTCTTATATACTGTTAATTGTTATAACTAATATGATTATGATAGCATTCGTAATATATTTTTATTGCTTGTATAAAGCAATTATATTGTATTGTATTCTGATATTTCGCCTTCTCCAATGCGGGCTTTAGAGACATTCTTGCTGATTTTCCTTGTGATTTTTGTTGCGCAGCTAGGTGATCAGGGAGCCTCATCGGTGCTGTGTTGTTTTCCTTTTGTCCAATCTCATTGATATGTAAGGATTATGTTCTGTTTGTTGGTTGCTATTAAATTTTATTCCCTGTTCTCTATGCCCTAATCTTTTATGTGTATATTTTCTGGTTGGGATTTTCGATTCGTATATAAGAACTTATTAAGACACTTAATTTTATATCTAACAGGTATAGTTTTCTTAATTAGATAACTGGTTTTTAAGGAATTGGGGTGGTTTTTAGTCGATTCTGGTTGTTTTAAGGTGGTTGATATCTTTACACTTTACTTTTCTTCTTTCTCATAGGATTACCTGTCCTCTTGATCTCTATTGTTTTCTTTTCGTTCCCTTTCTTTTAGTGAAGTTATGTTTCTTATCAACACACATAAAGCATGATTGATGAAAAAAGACTTTTGGAACTGTTTAAAACTTCTAGAAACCTCTAAACTAGACACAATACAAAGTGCGTGACTTTCTTTAAATCCTATGAGTTGATGAACTGTCCATGAAAATATAGGCTAGCACCTTTGATTATGGCGGTAGGTTTTCGGTTACCCTGTAAAACGAGATTAGAATTTAAAGTTGTTTAAGGGAATACAACATTGCCAACTGACTATTCAATGTTAGTGCATGCCTAAGATCTAGGTTACATGACACCTTTCTTGTAAGTTTCCGTGTTGTAGCAAGTGTTAAGAAAGAGTAAGTGAACTCTCTGTATGTGCAAAAAATCAATGATTAGGTCACTCGGGTGTCTAGTTTATCCTTCATCTAATCCCAAGTAGGCGAAGTCGATGCATCCATTGACTATGACTAAGTTGGTGTGTTCTCTCCAAACTTTGTTGCTTTTCCCACAATCTTCTAAATAGTTCTAACCTTTTATTATCTACTTGTGAAAATGAGATTAGTGCCTTGGAACTTGAGGGAGTCTTTCATTAAACTGCTTCTGCCTTTGGTTCGGTTGCTAATTTGAACATTACTCGTGTGAGTATGTTACTGAAGAAGGGATTGACAAGAATCATTTTTTGAACAAAGCATATCAGAAAACTGTTAGTTTATCCATGTGATGATGCACTGGTAACTTAATAAGAAATTAAGGACATAGCTAAATTAATATGTTCTACATTGTCTAATTTTGTGGTGAATGTTTAATGTTTATTGAGAGAATAGAGACTACGAAAAGAAAGAATATACATTCCTTCAATCCTAACGTTATACAGTTTGATGATTGGGGATGATTTTAGAGCATCGAGATGAAGTGTATGGAAGCAAAACATTTGGGCAGTAGGGGAGTTATAGGCATTGTAGATTAATAGTTAAAATAGTGTTTCAAGGACATGAATATCATTCTATATCTGGGAGTCAAAAGATGATAATCTACAGTGTGGTTCTTCATAACACACACACACACACACACACACATATATATATATTATAGGAAACTAACATTTTGTTGAAAAAATTTTAAAGTACAAAGATATGGCAGTAAGAGAGAAAAGGTGAATGAGAGATCTACCCAATAAGGAGAAAAGAGAAGATACAGAGAAAAACAAAGAAAGAGCATCCCAGAACTCAATAACACCTTGGAATGTACAAAATTACCAATAGTCCAATACCCAAATACTTAGACAAGAATATTTTCCCAACTAACAATATCAATGAGACTGAAAAATCCTTGAATGAAGAATCCGTTCATGCCCAAAGAGAAGCCAAAGAATTTTGCTTTTTTAAACAAATCTTCTTATAGTATCTCTCTCTCCTCATAACAATAAGTCTCGTAGTTTACAAGCTTTAAGGATAGTCTAGTGATCATTTCTCATTTCGTACTTGCTTTTATTATCTCTTATTCTCGATGTTATGCTTATTTTCCTTCATATTCTTATCCTTCAATTGTCCTCCATGGATTTAGGGCGGACGACGAGCCTGTTGACCCGAAGAAGTATCTTGAAGAGGCATGCAAGCCAAAGTGTGTGAAACCATTGCTTGAATACCAGGTATGCTTTGGTATCTTGGACTTCAAAGTAAATAATAGTGATTTTCTACATGTCTTTGCAAATGGCTGTTTTCATAGGGGGGTTTGCCGGTGTTTGCCATTGTATCAATTATTGTAACAACCAAATTTCCTTTAAATACACGTTTCTTCTTAGTTATATTTATTTATTTATTCCGAATATTTGTCTTGTGCTATTGAGTTTGTTGATCCTGTAATGGTCACGTTTTCCTTCTGTACGCAATTTGAAATTCGATTGCGAATAGATACGTAAATGTTGTTAATTTACACCTTTGTATAGGCATGTGTTAAAAGAATCCAAGGCGATGAAACTGGGCACAAGCACTGTACTGGACAATACTTTGATTACTGGGCTTGTGTTGACAAATGTGTAAGTATTATGTGTCAGCAGTCTGAGCTTTTCGTTGCACTGGTCTTGTCTTTCCTAATTCACTATGTCCTTGCGAATTGCGATGCAGGTGGCACCAAAACTGTTCGCAAAAGTCAAGTGATGAGGAGCTGAACTTTTTGTCACATTTGCTTTTCTCTTTTCAGTTTGAAGAAACTGTTTTCGGAACCGATGCTTTGTTCCCTCGCCTAGATTTGCTTGTATGGTTTTCTTCCAGAGAGGACTGCATTGTTTTTTTTTTGCCCTTTTTCCAACAATAGAGTTAAAGTTGATAAATTAATAAAAGCAAACCCTCGATATTAGCTCGACCATGGGAATATGTTTTTGCTTATTATTGTCCTCGTCATTATTATTATTATTATTGTCGTCGTCTTCGGAGAGCGTTGATCAAACAGAATACTTCAATAACCTAGTGGCGAGTGGTGAATGCTCGGCCCTCAAGTTCTGAACACGCTGTTCTGTTAAAAAAAAAAAAAAATACTGAACGTGCAGTTTTGAATTACCAAATCAAGTAGCTTAACGAGTCGTTTTAGCAGCAAAAAAAAAAAAAATAACTGAACGTGCAGTTTTGAATTACCAAATCAAGTAGCTTAACGAGTCGTTTTAGCAGCAATCGAGCAGTGTGTAATCGACTGTGGACTAGAGAGAGCACCATGCTTTAAACATGGACTATCAACCACGTGGATGCACATGATTGGGACTATCAACCTCGTGGATGCACATGACTTGGGTCAGACCGGCCCATCCCTTATAAATTTTCTGTCTTAAAATCTCGACCCGCCCGGTCTGAAGGTTAAAGTCAGGCCGGGCTCGAACCAATAGTCATGGGCCTCAGGACAGTCTATTTGGCCCATTCTAAATGTGTAGTTCTAGTTTATCCGAATTGATTACGTCTTAATAACCCTCAGGAATAAGATTTAGTAGTCAGCGTGTCATCACGTGATGGGCCAACATCTTGGTAGTTGCAATGTTAATTTGGTGCAATCTATTGGTGGTGACTGATAATTGAGTTGTGAGCAATCGATAATCAATTTTCTGTCTTCAAATCTCGACTCGCCCGGTCTGAAAGTTAAAGTCAAGCCGAGCTCGAACCAATAGTAGCGGGCCTCAGGACAGCCTATTTGGCCCATTCTAAACTTGTAGCTCTAGTTTATCCGAATTGATTACGTCTTAATAACCCTTAAAAATAAGATTTAGTAGTCAACGTGTCATCACGTGTTGGGCCAGCATCTTGGCCGTTGCAATGTTAATTTAGTGCAATCTACTGGTGGTGACTGATAATTGAGTTGTGAGCAGTCGATAATCAATTTTCTGTCTTAAAATCTCGACTTGCCCGATCTGAAGGTTAAAGTCAGGCCGGGCTCAAACCAACAGTGGCGGGCCTCAGGACAGCCTATTTGGCTCATTCTAAACTTATAGCTCTAGTTTATCTGAATTGATTTCGTCTTAATAACCATTAGGAATAAAATTTAGTAGTCAACGTGTCATCACGTGATGGGCCAGCATCTTGGTCGTTGCAATATTAATTTGGTGCAATCTATTGGTGGTGACTGATAATTGAGTTGTGAGCAGTCGATAATCAATTTTCTGTCTTAAAATCTCGACATGCCTGATCTGAAGGTTAAAGTCAGGCCGGGCTCGAACTAACAGTGGCGGGCCTCAGGACGGCCTATTTGGCCCATTCTAAACTTATAGTTCTAGTTTATCCGAATTGATTACGTCTTAATAACCCTCAGTAATAAAATTTAGTAGTCAACGTGTCATCACGTGATGGGCGCTGTTGCAATGTTAATTTGGTGCAATCTACTGGTGGTGAGGATTTCACTTCTTTCTTCCATATTCCTGATCCGGTGATGTGAGGAACTTCACTTGAATTCTTAATAGTGGCGATTCTTGCAAGAAAGTTTTTATCTAGAGATTTTGTTTAAGCATTTATTTCAGAACCTGCTCAAAGAGAGAATATTTGACACGGGTACTTTAAATTGGTTGAATGTGCAGAAAACAGTGTGTGCATACGTTCAATGTTTTTGATTTTCTAAAGGACACTGTTAGTAAAGTTCCCGACTTAGGTGGGTCTGATGCTGCTGGTGAGGATCGGTCCGTTGCCAAAAGAAGGTCCGTGAAATGTGAACTTTGATCTTCTTATTAGTGGCCTAAAAAGATCTGAGATTTGTCATAACTTGAAACGCATTAAAATTTATGATCTTTCAGGAAATTTGTTGATGGTGAGGACAATGATAGCGACGAGGAGTCCAAGAGGAATAAAATGGTAATGTTCCAAACTGTGACTATAGTACTCAGGTTTGCATAGGGCTCATCTTTCTGCTGTGTTGCAGTGTACAGAATTATACTGGTTCACTTCCTATAACTTTCTTTGACACTTTGAAACTCCAAAGGCTCATGAACTTGTCTCAATTTTGAGTCAAAAAGCAAACATGAACCAACTCAGTTTTCTAGTTTCTGGATCAAACGGTGAGAGACAAAAATACTTGAATCAATGGATTACAAAAGTGTCCATACATTGAACATATCAGTTTCTAATTTTTCCCGTCATTTGGGGTCGCTCAAAACCGCCAGTGCTTTCAAATTTATCTAAATTCCAAGTTTCTTCTTTTTGTTTTGATCAGACTGATATCCAATTGTTTTTATTTCTTGTTAATCCTTCTACCTTTACATACAGAACTGACTTTGTTTTAATGAAAAAAAAAAGAAATCAAAATGAGCAGCATGAGGCTGGCCATGTTAGTGGTAGTGGCAGTGGCAGAGGTAGAGGTCGCGGATGAGGTAGTCGAATGGTAGAGAGGGAGACAGCTACACATAATGACAAGTTTGAAGATGACGCAGACATTTCCATGCACAATGAGTTTAATGATCAAACCCCTGAAACCCCGGATCATAGGGAAGAGCCTTAAGGGCCAAAGGAGAATATTGCAGGTCAGCGAAATACCGAAGCTCCCATCCGAAATTTGGGCCCGTTTAGTTTGTTGATTCGAGTTGAGAGTAATTTTATGTGAGAATTTTTTACTGGAATAAAAAAGTTAGATGTTACTGTTTCTGACAAAACTCGAATTCTAAATTCAAATCAGGAGAATATTGCAGGTCAGCGAAATACCGAAGCTCCCATCCGAAATTTGAGCCCGTTTAGTTTGTTGATTCGAGTTGAGATGTAATTTTATATGAGAGTTTTTTACTGGAATAAAAAAGTTAGATGTTACTGTTTCTGACAAAACTCGAATTCTAAACTCAAATCAGTAAACGGGCCGACTTGAATGTGAGATTAGATGACAATGGGGACTCAACATCCCTATCAGCCGCTGCCCCTACTGGTTCATCTGCACAGAATGAAGCACGAGGAATACCCCGGTTGGTCTTTGGCCGATGTGGATAACATGGCCATTGATCCCTTACAACTGGCCAACTTAAATAGGAGATTGGACGAAGATGATGAAGATTACGATGAAGAAGGTTAATTGACCAAAGATTAGTGAAGCTAATGATGATAGTGAGTCGTGATGGCTGACCTCTTGTAGGTAAATAGTTCTTTTGTTGAAGACATAGTTGAGTAGAGATGTGAAGCAAAACTAGGTGCATTTGAACTCATCTTTCAAACGGAACCTAAGTTAGTCGTAAACGTGTCTTGTTTTTTTTTTTTTTTTTTCGTTTTAAAGTGACACTACAGGGTATACTTTTATATTTATCTCATTTATTATACTTACATTGTACATAATTAATTTTAAAATAATGTAATTTGCCACATTAAGCGGTAGTCAGATTACATTTCACAAAAAGAAAAAACAGTAATCAAAGTTTTGATAATATTTTAGCATGAATAATACTGGGGAACCAACTCTAATCTCAATTTTTTTTTACCAACTTACGTGGCATGAGTTTTTATTCTTTTATTGACAGTCATTTAAAAAATTATTACGTCAATTAATAGCAAGTTACTATATTAATAAAAAGATGAGAATTCTGTACTACATGAATTGGTACAAAATATATAGAATTAGAATTTGTGTCTCTAGCATCATTCATTTAGCACATAGTAAGTTATCATCTATTGATAAAGTAAGCTCATTAAAAAAAAAAAACAAATAAACAAACAAAAAATTGTATTCTATGAGCACTTAGTTGTAAACTAAAACAAAACAAAAAAAAAAAGAAAGATTGTATTCTATGAGCACTTAGTTGTAAACTAAAACAAAACAAAAAAAAAGAAAGAAAGAAAAGAAAACGGGGATCCATAACTTTTTGAACCTATTTGGCAAAAGTTGTGAAAAAGTTGTGTACTGTGCGAACGTTCTCTTCTCTGGGGTATGTATTGCAAAAAGTTGGTAAATGATTCAAGTCCTCATTGATTTTTGGCTTTATTTCATGGTTGGTGTTCTCCTCATCTAATTATCCTATTAGTTCGATCAAATTCCACTATCTTATGTACATATTTGGTCGAGAATTCTAACTGGTTTTCAAATATTTTTTTTTTTGTCCATATTGTTCATAATTTGCAGGTAATAACAAAACTAATAATTCGTAGAAGTTCACTGGTACATAATTTATAGTAAAAATATTAGCAAGTGGGTTTACCGTTTACCATCGCTAACCTTGATATGGGTAGAATAAATACTTCTTCAACTTGTAGGATAATAATTTCAGCGGAAAAAAAAAAAAAAAACATCGTAGAGTTATTTAAGAATAGAGCAATGTTAAGGACACCAATTAAAATTCTAATTCTTGTATACCAACTTATGTAGAATGTGAGTTGTCATTTTTTTATTAGTAGATGCAATCTCTCATTATTAATTGACATAACAATATTTTAAACACCTATTAATATACAAATAAGGGAAATAGTAGGAAATAAGCCAATATGAAAAGTTTAAGAAAGTATATAGGCCAACTTTTAGTTATAGAAATTAATAGGCCATAACTTGTCAGGTTATGGTTCATAACCAGATAAGTTATGGACAAACTTGTCAAGTTATAGTTCATAGACAAATAAGTTATGGACAAAAATTGGGAATAACTTATCAAGTTATGATTTATAACCAGACAAGTTATTGACGAAAACAATAATTTGGCCTATTTATTAACTTATGTAAACTATTGGTCTATTAATTTTAATTCATCTCAAATTTTGGCATATTTTCCTCTTTTTTCCTAAAAATAATAACTCATACGTTACATCAATTAATAAAAAAAATAAAATTTAAGTATGTGCCCCTAACATTATTCTTGAAGAATAACCATCATCCCAAACACATTTACGAAATGAATTTTTGTGTCCTAAGTTTACCAAATCCAATGGAATAATTGTTGTTTGGTACAGTCCAAGGTGCAAAATTTTGGGCCAAGCACAATTGAATAGACAATAGTGAAAAAGGCCCAAGGAAACCAAGAGCGTTGCCTTTGACGTCCGAGGAAATACGAACACGCATCTTAGAAAAGTCCCACATCTAAAGTTTATTAAAGAGACGAGCGATTTATATTAACGTTTGTGAAGCTCTTATGTCACGACCTTACTTGAACAGGATCTGTTCTATAGGCTCGTACTTCTGAATCCTTGAGTTTAAAGGAGACAGGAACCTCAACCTGGTGGATGAACTACGGCCGTGTGATCAGAGCGTGATTAACGGCGTGATGATTCACGGATCATCTCAGCTGTAGAGGATCGTTCTCAGATAGCTTCGCTGGCTGGGATGGTCACACGGTTGTCTGACAGGTTCGGTTTTTTTTTTTTTTTTTTCCCTTCTCTCTGTTTCCATTTTTTGTACTTTCTTCCCAGTTCTTTTGAAAGCTTATCCCATGAGATGAAGAAAAGAAACACCATTTTAGGCAACGTTAGATACTAGAATCTTTATGTTTTAGTTTGTTTTTTGAGATTGTTTTTTCTCGGGCATTATGAAAGTCATTGAATTTGTTCAACTGTTTCCAAATTTTATCAACAAAGTTTTTTAACTTTTCGGTGGTCAAATGTTTTCTGTGGTGTCTAATTTTTAATTTTAACTATTAATGTTCAATACCATTCATGCCCATTAAAAAGTCTCTCCTATCGGTAGCTATTGCAATTTGTTTTAGCGATTCTCTATCAGTTGAATAGAAAGCAACCTAAATTCATTCTAGTGAAATATTAAGGGACGTTTGGTTCATGAATTAGAATCATAAGTAACTTAAATTCATTCTAGTGAAACATTTTTTTTTTTTCCCTTCTCTCTGTTTCCATTTTTTGTACTTTCTTCCCAGTTCTTTTGAAAGCTTATCCCATGAGATGAAGAAAAGAAACACCATTTTAGGCAACGTTAGATACTAGAATCTTTATGTTTTAGTTTGTTTTTTGAGATTGTTTTTTCTCGGGCATTATGAAAGTCATTGAATTTGTTCAACTGTTTCCAAATTTTATCAACAAAGTTTTTTAACTTTTCGGTGGTCAAATGTTTTCTGTGGTGTCTAATTTTTAATTTTAACTATTAATGTTCAATACCATTCATGCCCATTAAAAAGTCTCTCCTATCGGTAGCTATTGCAATTTGTTTTAGCGATTCTCTATCAGTTGAATAGAAAGCAACCTAAATTCATTCTAGTGAAATATTAAGGGACGTTTGGTTCATGAATTAGAATCATAAGTAACTTAAATTCATTCTAGTGAAACATTTAGGGGACGTTTGGTTCATGAATTAGAATCATAAGTAACTTAAATTCATTCTAGTGAAACATTTAGGGGACGTTTGGTTCATGAATTAGAATCATAAGTAACTTAAATTCATTCTAGTGAAACATTTAGGGGACGTTTGGTTCATGAATTAGAATCATAAGTAACTTAAATTCATTCTAGTGAAACATTTAGGGGACGTTTGGTTCATGAATTAGAATCATAAGATTAAAATCATTTTCAATTTACATATATTTTTTGTGAGAAAAAATACTGTAGTGAGCCACAAATCATGATTCAAATCAGGGACCGAATCCCCCTTCCAAACGTCTCCTAATAAAGACGCCAAATGAGATCCTGACTTAAACATGATTTGTTCCATAAGCTCGTTCCTGTGTATCCTTGAGTTCTAAGGACACGGGAACCTCAACCTGGTGGATGTCTCATGACCATGCGATCAAAGCGTGATTAACGGCTTGATGATCACACGGTTGTCCGATGGGTTCCCCTTTTTTTTTTTTTTTTTTCCATTTTATGTATTTTTCCCAGTTCTTTTGAAAGCTATCCCATTAGCATCAATCAAGCAAACGTTGCATACTATTTTTTCAATTTAAGATTTGTTTGACAACTCGTAATCAATTGTCTAGTATTATATGGAATTTAATATGCAAAAATCAACATGATACAGTGCCATACAAACTTACTATAAGACGTGAAACAGTAGACGAATCTTTAAACTATATAATTGCGTTTTGCAACCTTCACTGGTTTAACAAGTTCAATTTATCTTTGGCGCCAAAAAAAAAAGTTATATCTCTCTTTCGTTTTCCAGACGGCCTATTTGGTCCATTCTAAATTTGTAGCTCTAGTTTATCCGAATTAATTACGTCTTAATAGCCCTCTGGAATAAGATTTAGTAGTCAACATGTCATCACGTGATGGGCCAGCATCTTGGCCGTTGCAATGTTAATTTGGTGCAATCTATTGGTGGTGACTGATAATTGAGTTGTGAGTAGTCGATAATCAATTTTCTGTCTTAAAATCTCGACCTGCCTGATCTGAAGGTTAAAGTCAGGCCGGGCTCGAACCAACAGTGGCGGGCCTCAAAACAGCCTATTTGGCCAATTCTAAACTTGTAGCTCTAGTTTATCCGAATTGATTACGTCTTAATAACCTCAGGAATAAGATTAAGTAGTCAACATGTCATCACGTGATGGACCAGCATCTTGGCCGTTGCAATGTTAATTTGGTGCAATCTACTACTGATAATTGAGTTGTGAGCAGTTGATAATCAAACATTCAATAATCGAGCATCGATTGTTCGGTCAAATTTGTCATAGACAGATTGTTCCTACAGACAATCGCTACCTATTACAACGTCATGTACTAAAATAGATATCAAAATCGAACAAGTTGGCTAACGTAATCTTCATTTAAATAACAACGGAAATAGGAGTATTATTGCACTTGCCCCATTTATACGAGCCTTCCTCCTCCCACTCTCCATATTCAATAACGATTATTGTTGGAAAAGGAAAGAAACTGTTAAAAAATTTAGAGAGAAAATCGAAATGACAGTTGACTTTTTTGTGATGAAAAATTCTAAAAATAAGTATATAAAAAAACCAAGATTAAACTACAAATGAAACTTTAATTTGTTTTTTAAGAGCAAAAATTTATAAGTCTAATAGCTAGCGTATAAATTAGTAAATATATAAGGCCATTATTAACCGTTCGTGTGATAATTAAAGAGACAAAAACAATTAACTAATCAAAGTCAATGAAATTCGGATGGTGAAGTGTAGCACTCGATCAGTCACGGGACGCAAAAGATTGAATCTGAACCCTTAATGAGTCTAGTACGAATTCAAGTATCAACCTTATAGAATGGAATATAAGTATGAATTCAAGTATCAACCTTATGGAATGGAATATAAGTACGAATTCAAGTATCAACCTTATGGAATGGAATATAATTAGTACAAATTCAAGTATCAACCCTATGGAATGGAATATAAAAATTTCATGTTGATAAAATTACCTTATGTTATATATACAACACTAACATTTTATATATCAATATAATATATAAAATGTAACATATTATAATAAAACTATAAACATATAATATATAATAATAATAATATTACAATAATGATTAATTAATATAATTATAATATAATTACATTTTTAGTATAATATAATAATATATTATATTAAAATAAATATGTTATAATTATAATTATGTAATACCTCATGTAATTATACCGTATAATAATATATAATATATAATAATATTATATTAATATTTAATTATATTAATAGTTGTATTATTATTAATACATTATTACATAAATATACTAATATTATAATAATATAACATAATTACATTAATAATATAATATAACATGATTATAATATATAATATTGTATAAGAAATTAATAATATAATTATGATATTATTAATTGTAATATTACGACTATATCATATTACATCATATTATAATATAACTATATTATATTATAATATAACTATATTTTATTTTATTTATAGTAACATTATAATATTTATTACAATACAATATATTAATTATATGGTAATTATTACAATACAATTATATTATATTAATTATATTATAATTATTAATGTAATTATAATATTAATATTATAATATTTAAGGGTAATTATGGTAGAAAAGAATAAAATAACTTAGAATGTCTATTATTTTCATGAGAGAAATGAACGATAATTCACCCATTTTATGAAAAATTATTACATTTTGAACGACTATTCCTTTTCTAAAAGTCAACCAAACATCATAATGAAACTCCATTCTTTTCATTTCCACTCCTTTCCCCCAACCAAACACAACCTAACAGATAATTCCACTTCTGTGGGACTATAATATGCTTACTAGTGGATATAGTTCCTCGTGTATGACTATTGAAAGTTTCGTAACGATTATAGTCATATTGACAGATTTGGAGCTATTTTAATAATCTCATATATTCTATTTATTAAATATCTCGTTTTCAATATTTTTTCTTACATATATACATTACTGAAAAATGGATGAGATAAAATTCTGCAAATATTTTGTGATCATAAAAATTTGGTCAATAAAATCTTTCTAGACCAAAAAGAATATAGTCCAATGACACGTTTCACAACCAAAAATAATTAGTAACTGAACGTTTTCGCTATCAAATTTTTAGTCGCTAATATCTTCTGCAATCAAATAACCTTTTTGTAGCGGAAATTTTTTGTGATCAAATTAAATTCAGTTGCGAAACGATTTTATGACTAAAATATAGTTTTAGTGATCAATATCTTGGCAGTTGCTGTTTATTTTTTAGTGGGAGAAAAATCCGTGACCAAATTTTGATCGTAGCAAGTATCATGTGTGGTCGCCTAAAATATACAACTTCACACGAAGCACAAGTCTCGCGCCCAGTTGTTGGGCTATTTGATTGCAAAAGCTTTATGCAACTGACTTCCTAAGACCAAATCGTAATGACATAAATAGTTGTAACTAGAAGTATAATTAGGCATTCTGCGACCATTTGTTTTAGCAAAATGTTAAAAATTCTTGTAATGACATAAATAGTTGTAACTAGAAGTATAATTATATTAGTAAGCTCAAAAGAAAACGTATAATAGCGAAAAATTACGAAAAGCACTAAGTGTATTAATAGGACTATTTACGATAAGCCGTCCAACTAGTGGAACTAGTTTTATGACGGTTAGATCTAATCAAAATCCAATGAGATTAATAAAAGCATGCAGAACAGATAGTTTCTGATACAGATTTAATATCTAAAAACAGTTAAAAAAAATAAAACTATAAGTAGTTTTTTTTTTCTGGTCTTATGAGAGAAATTCCCTTAATTTTATTGTGAAATTCTCACTATATTGGTACTTTTTTTTTTTTTTTTTGACGTAATTGAAAGTGAGTACTTTCTTAATTATTTTTCTTACTGTCTAGATACTTAGCTGATATCTTTAGTTTCCATATGATATTTAATATACCTTTGTACGTCATGTACCTTATTCGTACAAATCGGTATCTAACTATGCCATATACGCTACGTGCCTAGCGTTAATGCTAAGCTCCGCCAAATTAATATGAACAACTGTAGGCTACCAACTATAATATCAACCGCGAGATGATAATCAAGAATATCTTTATTCTAACCTTACTTTCATTTATGTATTTATAAGTATTCGACTGATCATATTAAACCTCGTTTATTTTACCAATTTAAGTTTAAAATTCGAGTTTTATTATAATAAAAAACTCTCATAAATAATCACATTTAATTTTTTTATTACAGTAAAAATCTCTTATATAAAGTCACATATCAATTTAAATTAAAAACTCAAATTAACGAATTAAATTAGTCCTTAATCATGCTCTGTAATTGTACGTCTCTCCAAATGGAACGGAATCGACTGTCGAAAGTAAATGGAAGGTCCACTTTCATATAGGGCCAACCAAACCTTTTTTAATTCCTTAACTTTCAACTTTCAAGTGTGAAAGCATTAGATTCCCACAAAGCACAAGCACAAAACCCTACTTTCCACCTGTGTTCAAAATATTATATATATATATGTGTGTGTGTGTGTGTGGAAGCCACCACCACGTTCTCAGCACCCTAGTACCCCACTAAGGATTCGAATTATAAATACCATTTACATTTGGCGTGTGTCCTCCACACTTCACATCATCCATTTCCCATATCTCACTATTAATCTTCCATCTTCTTCTTCGCTTATGGCCAACGAGGAGCCGAGACATAGCACAATTAGCTTCAGCGACGTCGAAAAACAAGAGAATGATCAGCTCGAGGTGGAGGTGGAAGTGGAGGTAGTTGACTATGCCGTCCGGGCGCAGTGGCTCCGAGCGGCGGTGCTCGGCGCCAATGACGGGCTGCTCTCAACGGCCTCCTTGATGATGGGAGTTGGCGCCGTGAGGACCGACATGAAGACAATGATCCTGACCGGGATTGCCGGCCTGGTCGCCGGGGCCTGCAGCATGGCCATCGGAGAGTTTGTCTCCGTCTACTCGCAACGGGACATGGAGGTTGCTCAGATGCAGAGGAAGGGAAACAAGGAGGGAGTGAAGAAGGAGAAGCTTCCGAGCCCGTTGAGGGCGGCGGCTGCTTCCGCGGTGGCGTTTGCGGCGGGAGCGGCGGTGCCGCTTCTGGGGGCGTCGTTTGTGAGGGATTACAAGGTGAGGTTGGGAGTGGTGGTGATGGTGGTGACTCTTGCCTTGTTAGGGTTTGGTGCTTTGGGTGCACTCTTGGGTAAGGCTCCTCCGGTGAAGTCATCGGTTAGGGTTTTGCTTGGTGGGTGGCTGGCCATGGGAATCACTTTTGGCTTGACTAAGCTTTTTGGTTCCGTTGGATTATAGTGGTTTTCTCGGTTTATTTTGTTGGGATCAATTTATTTATACGTGATAGTGTTTAAAAAGATGAAAAAATAATAATAATAAAGGAAAGAAAGAAAGAAAAGAAGGTTCGCCTAATAGGGCACACTTTTTCTTTATGCGAGGGTACACTTTTTTATTTTCAGAGATAGATTTACAGTACTGAATTTAAATTTTTCTTCAGGATATTTGTGGTATTAGTTCCTGAACTTTGGCCATTGCATCATTAGTTTAATCCCTGATCAAAGTTTTAATTTTAACACTTTTGATCCTAAAGATTTAAATTAACAAACAATTTCTTAAATTTAGCGGCGCTAAGATCATGTTTCTATCTGCGTAAGCACTTGAAATTTCACAAATAATTGTTATACTATGTTCAGAATGTTCTTTTCATCACTGTTAAAATCCATTGAGAATTAGAAGACTTCAAATTTAATGTAGTTATTTGTGTAAAATTTTTAGTTATTATGCAATCTAGATAATATTATCTATGTCAAATTTCAGAGAATTCTTTTGTTGATTTTAGTTTTAGAGACCAAAACTGTTAATAATTAAAAGTTTAAGGACTACTTCTATCAAAATTAAAAATCAGGGATTAAAGTATTATTATGCTCAAAGTTCACGGATCAACCGTGTTAATAATCCTTGTTCATCGTTTGAGTTGTTAAAATTTTCTATGATTATAGGCCCCATTCATTTAACCGATTCGAGTTTAAAATTTGAGTTTTGTTACAGTAAAAAGCTCTTAGAAACAGTCACTTCTAACTTTTTTACTACAGTAAAAAGCTCTCATATAAGGTCACATCTCGAGTTTAAAATTTGAGTTTTGCTACAGTTAAAAACTTTCAAAAACAGACACGTCTAACTTTTTTACTACAGTAAAAAACTCTCATATAAGGTCACATCTCAACTCGAATTAAAAACTGAAATCAACGAACTAAACGGGTTCATAGTGTGATCGGTCACTTGATGATTATCTTCAATATAAAAAGAGCGGATGGCATTTAGACTTTTGTTTATTTACTCTGAGTCTACATGCACTTTTTCTTTTGGAATAATTTTTTTCGTTTATATCATGCAAAAAAATTTTTAAAAAATTAATGGTCTAACTTGTCAACCAATGAAAAGTTTGTGGTGCATTTCTATAAAAATTTCTGGACCTTTTTGCTTGTTAATTGACGTAGTTGGCTATGACCACAATTGCAATAGATTTTCAAATTTTGAATGCCGTTTGTCAAAATGAAAACTTTAGGATCAAAATTACAAATGCGAATAAGTACAATACCCTCTAAAAATATTTTAGTTTTAGTTTTTGTGTCGACATATATTCAAAAATTCTCTCTTATTAACTTCTTAACACTGCTTTGAGAGTGTATTAATAAAATATATTAGTCTGCGCCAATCAATTTTAATTTACTTTGACGGATGTAACTACAACTATACAAATTTGTAAAAAATCAAAAAGTATCTCTCTAAAATAAATCCCAAACGGAGCCTCAAGTTAGTCTATAATTTATATAATACACGAGATTTTGCTTGCGGATGAAGTCTGGTCTTCATTATTGAGTGGAAAAGAGGAAACGTCCGGATTCATCCTTCTGTGGGGAACATATAAGGTTAGACATGTATATTTTCCTATATATATATATATATATAATATCTTTCTATGTGATTAATTCTTGGGAAATATTGTGGCTGGGGCCTAATAGCACATGACACATAAAAAAATATAGCAGTCGTACTAGGTTTTTTTTTTTTTTTTTTTTTCCGTTGATGCTATTAGTGGCGATGTCAGGAACTCAGGATCTTGTTTTAGGGGCATAAATTAAAAATGTTGAAAATGTTAAAAGCATAATAAATTCAGCTCCTAATACTAATAATTAGTCTATTCTTTCTTTTGTTTTGACATACTATTAATTAATTGGAAACATAATATACGTGTGCATTTTATCAGTTTATTAAACTTCTTGGATACGTGAATCTAAATTTTGAAGAGTTTAATTTTTTTTTAATTTGAATTTATTGCTCTCTTAAGTGTTTAGTTTAGCAAAAACATTTATTTGAGTAAAATAGACTAAAATGCATGTTGCAAACAAAATATGTGTTTGGATGAATAGTATATATGCACAGACAAGTAGAATATATTTAAGCAATAAAGATTTTAGCAAGTAAATTAGATGAAAATTTATTTAAAGGGTACATATTACGTATGAAAAAATAGTAGTTGAGAGTGCCACAAGAAAATAAAAAGATGTTTAAATATGTAGGAACATATTTTTTAAAAAAAATATATAACTTCAACCAGGTCAAATTAGAGAAAACATGTCCATGAGTAAATAGTAATTAAGATGGTTATTTAAAAAAATACCCTAAATTAAGGACACATTTGAGAAAATATAATTTTAATGGGACATTTAAAACTTTTTTCTTGTAAAAGTTAGTTAATTATGCCTTCTACTTTTTTGGCCACTAAATAAAGGTAAAGAGGAGGACAGAAGGAACCCAACGATTTCTTGTAAAGAAACGCAAGACACACATTATCATGTTATTAAGGCCTCGTTTATTTCGTAGATTTGAATTTTTAATTTTAAATTTTTACAGTTAAAAGCTCTCAAAAAATATCACATCTAACTTTTTCTGCTATAGTTAAAAGCTCTAAAAAATATCACAACTCAGCTCGAATTGAAAAGTCGAATCTACGAAACGAACGGAGCCTTTGTTTAGCTAAAAACTTAAAAAGAAAACAAAGCAATACCTCAAACATACAAGGTGAATCGAGAAAAAGAAAAGGTGTTTGCAGTTGAAAGATCCTGTGTCAAACATACGAGTGAAGCGAGAAAATAAGTTAAAATACTCAGTTTTTCCACCTTTAATTATGGTTATTATTTAAGTCTTAGTTAAGCATAATATTATTTATTTATACTCGTAAATAAGAGTAGGTAGGTACAACTTTTTGATAAAGAAAATTAGTTTACTATCTAAATTAAAATATATATAATTAAAAAATGGATTAAATTTATAGTGAAAATATGTCTTATGATTAATCTTTCAAGCATATAATGACAAAAAAATAGAACATATTTAGTGATAACTTTTGAGTCACAACAAACACAAAAAAAAAAAACTGGTAGTTAAGGAATTAGAGACATTAGAGACATCTTTTTACAAACTCGTTGTGGTTCTGTTTGCTACACTTCTCGTAAAAAGAATTATGCAATCCACACGCTGACTACTCATACTTTTATTACTTTTATTAATCAGTTTTGACTGGATTCAGTATCGGTTTTTATTAATCGCCTTGTACATAATGATATTGTCCGTGATTAATAAAAGCTTCTCAATTTCCTATGAAAAAAAAAATCTGGTAATTGAAGTTTCATGATGAAATATGTTTTCGTAGGGAAAAGTGCTTATTTTTTGAGGAAATATGGAAAAGTAGTTATTTGTACAAGTCAATTAATAATCAGTCCGATGACAAAACTTTTCCTAACGACGTTCATTTTGTTGGTAAACGTAAATTATTACAAACAAAATTTCAACTTTTATTTTGAAAAATAATAAAAATAACCTTTCTTTTATTGTATCTTTTATGGATTTTACTTATTGGCATAGATTAAAATTTGTAGAGAATGAAAGAAATAGCAAATTTAGAAGGGATAAGTAAAATTAATAGCAGATATAAAGAAAATATTTTAGTAAATAGCAAAAAAATTTAAATCAGATATTTTAACATATTATTGAAAATACCTCTAAAAATACCCAAAATTTGAAATATCTCCCACTTCTCTCCCTCACTGTCGCTTGCTCTTTCGCCGGAGAGATCTCCCCCACAGAATGACGACTACCACCAATAATGGAGGTTTCTAATCACAAATGAAGCAGGACATTTCCAGATTTTCAAAACATTGATATATCTTTAATGGCCTCTTTTGTGGTCCCCCACTTTTACGGGAAAAATTTTCCCCATTAAAGGTTAGCATAATCGGTTAAATGATTGGCGTAATTTTCTTATATTGAGTCGTAACATTTGCTATTTTATGAGTTAGAAGTCGTTTTTAAACATATGACAATAAACGACTGTCATGAACTGCTTCAAACAAATATTCGTGCATGACCGGCCCTATTCATTTCACCGATTCGAGTTTTGTTACAGTAAAAAAACTCTCATAAATAGTCACATCTAACTTTTTTGTTACAGTAAAAAACTCTCATATAGAGTCACATCTCAATTCGAATCAGCGAACTAAACAAGCTACTAATGTCTCAATCAAGAAAAGAACATAACAAATGTAATCTTTCATGACAATATTATTCAGATTCAAAAAAGAGAATCATTTATGATAGAATGACCAATATTAACAGTAAAAAGACATACATGCATATTATTATTATTCATATTTGAAACGACAGTCGTTTATTAATGTACCTTTTAATGTTATTCATATAATTATGTATGATAGGTGTGCATGACATTCACCTATTGTTATATGCTTAAAAATGACTATTAATTTTTAAAATAATAATTTTTATGACTCAATACAAGAGAATTATTCTAACCCTTCAGCCAGTTACGATGGTACATGAGCTGATTACGATGGCACATGTGGGACTTGTCTCCCATTTTCAAATTAAGAAACTGTAGACAACTCCTTCTTTCATTTATTTTTCTTTTCCCACTGGCATTTGCTTCATTCTTTTAACAAAAATACGATTTTTTCTTATTTTTGTTGAAATTGCGATTCTTTAAAAGACTTTGGTCCCATTCGATTCACAGGTTCAAGTCGGATCATTTTAGATACACCAATTTGAATTGTGATTTAAGAGGAGTTGGCATTTGGATAGGTAATAATAGATTCTGATGTGGAGTAGTTATCTTATAAAACATTAATACTAATATGTACTAATAAATCAAAATATTCAAATGGTAATTAGTAAATAACATATGGATAAGAATTCAAGTTTATACGATAATTAGAGATTATTAATAAACAAAATAATTAAATTATTTGTAAAATAAGGATTGATGACAAATTAATAAGTAGTACTAAATTAATTATTAACTATAATTAATAGTTTATTTATATTTAATTTGTTAACAAAGCAATAATAATGTAGGGGAATGGGTTTGTACTATAGAGGGTTGGTTCAAACCACAACTTCTCGGCCTCGTTTATTTCAACGATTCGAGTTTAAAATTTAAGTTTTGTTACAGTAAAAAACTCTCAGAAATAGTCACATCTAACTTTTTTACTACAGTAAAAAACTCTCACATAAAGTCACATTTTAACTCGAATTAAAAACTCAAATTAGCGAACTATACGAGCCATTGCGTGGGTTCTAAACCTGTTATAGACCCACAAAACGAGCAGCTCTTGAAACCTCTCACCTGATTCATTCTGTATCCTTTTCTCTTTTACCAAACAACTACAAATGTCTTTCAGCAAAAAATAAAAAAAATAAAAAAAAAATCTACAAATGTCAAGCAAATAATCCGTTAACCCCTCTCTTTCCCCCCTACACACTAGTAATACAAAA
>NW_010363979.1:23868-87069 GCF_000414095.1 Morus notabilis | reverse complement strand
TCCCTCCTACACACTAGTACTACAAAATCCCAGTCCTTTTACTGGCTGGGCCACTGTAGGCCCACAAAGTTTTTAAGGGCCTATCCAGCCCACTGTACTTGATATAAAGTGAAAAAGTTTCTCCTCTCCCCGCCAATACAAAGCAGAAATATCTGTAATATCTTGCCTCCCCAAAAACTCTGCAACATGAGAAAGAGATAATCTCAAATCTTCAGCCAGCCCAGAAATATCTGTAATATCTTGCCTCCCCAAAAACTCTGCAACATGAGAATGAGATAATCTCAAATCTTCAGCCAGTTATGGCGTTCACAGGAGTTGTGTCGTCTGTATCTTCACCAATCCTTCATAAAGACTCATTTTCATCATCATCATCATCTTCTTCTTCTTCTTCTTCTAAGGTACACAGACCCACTTCTTTCTCTTGCTCTTCAATCCCAACAACTTGTTCTTCTGCTAGTTCTTGTTCTAGTTCTAATGCTGAGCCACTAAGCGATTCTATTAGTTTTGATAAAAATACCCAAAAATTTAGCTACAGTAGAGCTTCACCATCTGTGAGATGGCCAGACATGAAACTTAGTGAAAGTTATGACCAATCACCACAGACCCAGTTCACAATTGTCTCTCCTGAACTGACCCGTGATTCTGAAAGTACTGAGAAAGCCGATAATTTGAGGAGTTTAGATTCTTTGGATGAAAATGACGAGACCCAACAAGTTTTAGGGAGGCCTAGCAGGACGAGGGTCAAGAAAATGAACAAATTGGCGCTTAAAAGAGCCAAAGACTGGAGGGAAAGAGTGAAGTATTTGACTGATAGGATTTTGGGGTTGAAATCCGATGAGTTTGTGGCGGATGTTCTGGATGATAGGAAAGTTCAGATGACTCCCACTGATTTTTGCTTTGTTGTGAAGTGGGTTGGCCAGGCAAGTTGGCATAGGGCTTTGGAGGTTTACGAGTGGCTGAATTTGCGCCATTGGTACTCTCCGAATCCCCGGATGCTCGCCACCATTTTGGCGGTCCTTGGAAAGGCTAATCAGGTGGGATTAGCCATCGAGATATTCACAAGGGCTGAGCCTGATATTGGTAATACTGTCCAAGTGTACAATGCCATGATGGGTATTCAAGCGAGAGCTGGTCGATTCGATAAGGTTCACGAGTTGCTCGATTTAATGCGCGAGAGAGGATGTGAGCCGGACCTTGTGAGTTTCAATACATTGATAAATGCACGTCTGAAGTCAGGTGCTATGGCGCCGAATTTGGCTATTGAGCTTTTGGATGAGGTGAGAAGGTCGGGTCTCAGACCGGATATTATTACTTATAACACTCTTCTAAGTGGGTGTTCGCGCGAATCCAACTTGGAGGAGGCGACTAAGGTTTTTGAGGACATGGTGCGGCATCATTGTCAGCCTGATCTTTGGACTTATAATGCCATGATTTCAGTGTTTGGGCGGTGTGGAATGCCAAGCAAAGCGGATAAGCTCTTTAAGGAATTGGAGTCTAGGGGGTTTCTCCCTGATGCAGTGACATATAATTCTTTGTTATATGCTTTTGCTAGAGATGGGAATGTAGAGAAAGTGAAGGAGATATGTGAAGATATGGTGCAAAAGGGTTTTGGTAAAGATGAAATGACATATAATACAATGATCCACATGTATGGGAAGCAGGGGCAGCATGATTTAGCCTTTCAGCTTTATAGGGACATGAAAACGGCAGGCCGGACTCCTGATGCTATTACGTACACAGTCTTGATCGACTCGCTTGGGAAAGCTAATAAGATTACAGAGGCAGCAAATGTCATGTCGGGAATGTTGGATGCAGGAGTTAAACCCACATTGAGAACCTATAGCGCTTTAATTTCTGGATATGCCAAGGCTGGTATGCAAGTCGATGCTCAGAAGACTTTTGATTGCATGGTTAGGTCTGGAATTAGACCCGATCAAATAGCATATTCAGTTATGTTGGATATGTTTTTGAGGTTCAATGAGACAAAGAAGGCAATGGCGTTGTATCGAGAAATGTTACGTGATGGTTTCATTCCAGATAATGGCCTTTACGGGGTCATGGTGCGAGTACTTGGGAGGGAAAACAAATCGGACGCCATAGAGAAAGTGATCAGAGACATGGAATTGCTTTGCGGCAAGAACCCACAAGTTATTTCTTCAATTCTTGTCAAGGGGGAATGCTATGACCAAGCTGCTAAACTTTTGAGACTTGCCATCACCAGTGGCTATGAACTAGACCGGGAAAATCTGTTATCTATTCTTAGCTCGTATAGTTCATCCGGAAGGCACTCCGAAGCACAGGAGTTGCTTGAATTCTTGAGAGAACATGCTCCTGGTTCCAATCAACTGATAGCTGAAGCACTTGTTGTCATACTGTGCAAGGCTCGTCAATTTCAAGCTGCTTTGGAGGAATACGGTAAAACTAAGGGATTCCATTCTTTTAGCAGGAGTTCTATCATGTATGAATCCATGATTCAAGGCTGTAAAGAGAACGAGCTCTTTGGTGATGCTTCACAGGTTTTTTCCGACATGAGATTCTTTGGTGTTGAATTATCCAAACTTCTTTATCAGACCATGGCGCTCACATATTGTAAAATGGGTTTCCCCGAGACAGCGCATCATTTGATTGATCAGGCGGAAGCAAAAGGCTTCATTTTCGACAGTGTTGCTGTTTATGTCAGTGTTATTGAAGAGTATGGGAAAGTCAAGCTGTGGCAGAAAGCAGAGAGCTTGGTGGGACGTCTCAGACAAAGACACACAGAAGTCGATAGGAAGGTGTGGAATGCGCTGATACAAGCTTATGCTGAAAGTGGTTGCTATGAGAGAGCCAGAGCAATCTTTAATACAATGATGAGGGATGGCCCCACGCCGACTGTAGATTCTATTAACGGTTTATTGCAAGCTTTAATTGTTGATGGGAGATTGGATGAGCTTTATGTGGTAATCCAGGAGCTGCAAGATATGGGATTCAAGATAAGCAAAAGTTCAATTCTCATGATGCTCGATGCATTTGCTCGAGCTGGCGATGTGTTTGAGGTGAGGAAAATATACGACGGAATGAAAGCTGCTGGTTATTTGCCCAACATGAATCTTTATAGGGTTATGATCAGGTTGTTGTGCAGGGTAAAACGAGTCAGGGATGTCGAGGCCATGGTGTCTGAGATGGAAGAGGCGGGATTTAAGCCTGATCTCTCGATATGGAATTCTGTGCTAAAGTTGTACTCGTCGATTGAAAATTTCAGAAAGACTGTTGAAGTGTACCAACAAATTCAAGAAGCTGGTCTAAGCCCAGATGAGGATACTTATAATACTCTAATAATAATGTACTGCAAAGACAGTAGACCAGAAGAAGGTTTATCTCTAATGCGTGAAATGAGAAATCAGGGCTTGGAACCTAAGTTGGACACCTACAAAAGCCTGATTTCAGCATTTAGTAAGCAGCAACTGTATGATCAAGCTGAGGAGCTTTTCGAAGAATTGAGGTCAAATGGACGTAAGTTGGATCGTTCATTTTATCATACAATGATTAAAGTGTTCAGGAATTCAAAAAACCCATCCAAAGCGGAAATGCTGGTGACCATGATGAAAGAGGCTGGTATGGAACCCAATTTTGCCACAATGCACTTGCTTATGGTTTCTTATGGTGGCTCCGGACAGCCTGGGGAAGCTGAAAAAGTGCTCGAAGATTTGAAAGAAACTGGTTTAAATCTCAATACATTACCTTACAGTTCTGTTATTGATGCTTATCTCAAGAATGGAGATTATAACGTTGCAATTCAAAAGCTCAAAGACATGGAAAAAGAGGGTTTAGAGCCAGACCATAGAATATGGACGTGCTTTATTAGAGCTGCTAGTTTGTGTCAGCGTACAAGTGAAGCTTTTACCCTCTTGAATGCTCTAAGCGATACTGGATTTGATCTTCCAATAAGGTAATACATGGTTTAATAAACGTGTATGTGTGTCGAGTTGTGTCATGTTCGTCTCTAGGCTAATTGTGTTGTGCCATAAACATGTCGGGCCAAACACAACAACCGAACACGAATTGCCAGTCCTATAGTTATATTTTTCTTTTACAACATGTGTTTTTTGTGGAACCATTTATGAATTTTCTTTCTTTCTTCTGGTAGGATTTTGACAGAAAAATCTGAATCACTAATTTCAGAGGTGGATCAATGTCTCGAGAAGCTAGGACCTTTAGAAGACGATGCGGCGTTTAACTTTGTCAATGCTTTGGAGGATCTGTTGTGGGCATTTGAATTCCGAGCAACGGCTTCATGGGTTTACCAACTGGCAATCAAGAGAGGCATCTACCGGCATGATCTGTTCAGGTAGCTGCTCTTTGACATGAACAATTTCCAATTTCCAAATCTTATCATTATAATTTTACCAATGCTATAAAATAGATATTATTTTTTTTCTTTGAAATAAACGATATATGGATCTTTTTAAATGAATTGGCTTATATGTTGCAGTTGAAAGAGTCTTTGCTTTTGCTTTTGGGTTGTTTTTTTTTTTTTTTTTTTAATAAAAAAAAGTTGTAAACTGCAAAGCTGTTACTATGCTCAGAAAATTGGAGAGAAAAGAAATGATGGTCGTTTCTCTTATAGTGTAACTTTCTATTTTCATTGATTTGCTCATATTTTATTATCTTCTAAAATGAAGGGTCGCTGACAAGGATTGGGGAGCTGATTTTAGAAAGTTGTCGGCTGGTTCTGCGCTTGTTGGTCTTACATTATGGCTTGATCACATGCAGGTATGTACTCTTTCTCATTACTCTGTTTCAGTGGAAATGATTCCTTCTAAATATATATTTTGGGAGTAATATTGTATTTTTCTATTATAACTTCTTCTCTTTTAGGGCATGTTGTATTATACCAAACCGTAATTGAAAAGTAATTAATGAGTTTGGGAAAAAAAGAAGAAGAAGAAGAAGAAGCATAAAAATTAGGATCATTCCCTTTCTAGTGTCGACATATTTATTTTGATTAGAATAGAACAGGAAATAATCTCTTTCTAGTGTTCACTAAATTTTAGAATAGAAATCTTATCAATTTCAGTACTAATTTCAGTACTCAAATGCCCTTCTACATAATTAGAGAAGTGTTTTCCCTTTTCAATCGGGTAAAGTAAACGTGCTCTTGGGATACTGTTCATGACCATTATTGTTGATAGTGGTATTAGAAGTTTAGCCTTGTATCATTATCAATATTACTTGTTTTTTAACTTTCAAATAAGAAATGATTGATCGGTTGTTAGGATGCTACTTGTTTGTGAGTCCTTAACACAAAATCTCCTCTTATGCAGGATGCATCCCTGCAAGGCTACCCGGAATCTCCGAAATCAGTTGTCTTGATAACAGGAACGTCGGAGTACAACTCTATTTCTCTTAATAGCACACTAAAGGCCTGTCTGTGGGAGATGGGATCCCCTTTTCTCCCTTGTAGAACGCGAACGGGTCTCCTTGTAGCTAAGGCACACTCCCTCAGGTTGTGGCTAAAAGACTCGCCGTTCTGTTTAGACCTTGAGTTGAAAGATGCTCCATCTCTGCCTGAATACAACTCAATGCAGCTTATGGAAGGTTGTTTTCTGAGGCGCGGTCTTGTTCCTGCATTCAAGGAGGTAACTGAGAGGCTCGGAATTGTGAGGCCTAAGAAATTTTCCCGGTTGGCTATGCTATCAGATGAAAAGAGAACAAAAGCTATTGAAGCTGACATAGAGGGGAGGAAACAGAAGTTGGAGAAGATAAAGAAAAATGGTGGACTTGGGAGGATGAGGAAGATCAAGAAGCCAACAAAGGGGAAATATACACCGAGATCGAAATTGCGACATGCTGGTGAGATTGGAGTTGGAAGAAAAGCTTTGAAATGATTTGCCAAATAGTGAAATCTTCATACCATTTCACTGCCTGTAATGTCCATTGAGTTGTCACTTTTTGAGACGACAAGTGGGTTAGCTTTAGTCCATTCCCAGCATGTAATATGACTTGTAAATATTTGGGAACAAAGACAAAGAAAGGAAGAAAAGTGATTTGACTTTTGTAGATAACTAGAAGAAATGCCACAAAGAAAAAAAAAAATCCTTGGACTTGTTTTTACCATTACTTAAAAGTTCTTTCATTCTCAAAATTTTATATGAATGTAATGTCATCTACTTCTAGTGTTTACTTTTTCAAATCTGATGCTCTCACCTGTCGTTCGAGATATACCTTGCAAGGCGGGGGGACCATCGTATCAAGGTTTCCGCCCTCCATTGCCGCCGGAGCTGCTCTGCCCTTGGCGGTAACCCCTCCCTTCTCCCCTCTGCCCTCAGCGGGTTACGTTAGCGACATACTACTACCTACTGTCCGTTGGGGCTCTGGTATTTTTGCTAAATTTCCACAACAAAACTAAAATCCCCATTGAGTATAATTATGCAATTTTTATGTAGAGCTCATTAGTTTGAGTCTCACCCTTGAGCAATCTATTGCTTGCTTAGCTATTTTGCAAAACATATAATATAATATAATAATCTCGCATATTGTACAAATTTAAAATAATATAAAAACAAAAACAAGATTGCGAACGTGTTTTCAGGAGAAAAATATACTATAAAGAAAACTATTTATTGTTCCGTATATTCTACTAAAAAAATCTCGCAAGGAAGAGAAATTAAAGAGGTTTGATGGTGATGGGACAAAAGAGTAAACATTAAGGCCTCGTTCACTTTGTGAATTTGAGTTTTTAATTCAAACTGAGATGTGATATTTTTTGAGAGTTTTTTACTATAGCAGGAAAAGTTAGATGTAACATTTTCTGAGAACTTTTTACTGTAGAAACTTAGAACTGAAAACTCGAATCAGTGAAATAAATGAGATCTAATATTTTAACTTAAAAAGGTTTTGAGGCACTATCTATATTAGACATTATCACTAATAAAAAGTAAATTTTACTATAAATCTCACTCTTAAAATTCACTTTTTATTAAGGAGTGATGTTCAACACTAATAAAAGGTATTTTCTTTTCATGCTTCGAGCTTAAGATTTTTTTTATTATTATAAAGAAAGTACTATTTTCTTCCGGTTATAAAAAAAAAATTTTAGACACGTTTAGTTCGCTGATTTGAGTTTTTAATTTGAGTTAAGATGTGATTTTATGTGAGAATTTTTTACTGTAGTAAAAAAGTTAGATGTGACTGTTTTTGATAACTTTTTACTGTAATAAAACTCAAATTCTAAACTCAAATCGGTAAAATTAATCGGGCCAAAAAATACTGGGAAAGAGGACTCCTAAAAAAAAATAATAATAATAATAACACAAGGGAAGTGACACAAACGAACTTTACCCCTTTGCTTTTTCGTGGGGCTCATAAATATCCAACTTCATTCAATGACTTTTGCGTTGTTTGGTAACCTGATGATCTTAGGTCCCCCAAAACTACACACTTGTTTACTGTCTGTAGACCTCATTTATTTAACCGATTCGAGTTTTAAGTTTTTACAGTAAAAAATTTTCAAAAAATATCACATTAATTTTTTCTGTTACGGTAAAAAATTCTTAAAAAATATCACATCTCAGCTCGAATTGAACGATGAGTCCCCAACAAAGGCGCGTTCCTGCCACGAGTTCCAATCTCGAGTGCACTTGCCAGTATCCCCTCCTTATCTTATCTGTTATTTTATTAATTTTTAGTTTTCCTTTTACTATTTTGCGTTCGTTATTACTTGTTTATACGGACAGATGAATTATTAAATGCTCATGTGTTTTTCCAAGCAAAAAAATATATATATATATGTTTACGTGTTTACGCCAAAAGCGCGTCACGCATGTCGGAGGAATTTTTCCGAAGTAATTCCCGTGTCCATCTCCAGACACACCAAAAATACAAAAAACAGCAAAACAAAACTGCCCTCTTTCTATTTCGCTCTCTCTCTCTCTCTCTCTCTCTCTCTCTGTAAAACCAGCCCCACTTGTACGTTGTGTCATCGAGCAGGTGTCCCACGCGACGGCACACGCGCCACCATTGTCCCCAGGTCGTACCCGTAAAATGGGCTCCACCTCACCACCAGTTTGCGTCAGGATTCATCAGGTACGACACACATCCGCTACCACCTGACCCGTAAGATTTCACTGTCAAATTTTGTCCACTCTGCGCGTGGTGTTTCAGGGCGTGGTTGAACGGGATTTAAGAGCCGTTTAATTCATGCTTTAAATTTAAACACATTTTATTACACTCATTTGAGTTTAAAATTTAAATTTTTTATAGTAAAAAATTTTTAAAAAATTACATTTAATTTTTTTATTATAGTAAAAAATTTTCATATAGTCACATCTCAATTTAAATTAACGAACTAAACGGACTCTTATAATTTTGATTCTACTGTAGCATTTTTTTCTCTAAAAAATGTTTAAGATTTGTTTGGTAATGAAGTTCAAATTGAACCTTTTGGATTTGACTAGTGTTAGGTTTACCCTGAGAACCCAAAGAGGACATAGGTTCATAAATCCTTTTATTTCTTGAGAATTTTGGGTTCACAAATGTTATATCAATGGTTCAAACGTTTTTTTACTTTTTATAATATAACCACGGGTTTAAACATATAGATGTTTGAACCTAAATATGAGTTTAAACTTTTAAATGCTCCAATCAAACAACCCAAAAAAGGCCGCAGGTTGGTAACAACGTTCATAATTAGTGAAATACTATTTGAATTGGGGCAAGTAATGAATTAATATTTTACATGGTTTTAAAGTCATTGTTATAGGTAAAAGTTATGCTACACCGATATTACAATATGGTATAGTGTAGAAATCCTAAATTATCTTTAATTAGATTGTGTCACATTTATAAGTTTTTAAAAATAAAATGTTAAAGTAGTAGTAGGCCCCACCAATCTTAAACAAATAGGTTAAGATAATATAAGTGGTTTCAATCCGGCTCACTATTAGTCACTTAAATCTGATTTGATTCTTGTGAAATTTAAAATTTAGAAACGTACAATAGCAATAAAATAATCGACGACAAAATAACTTTAATTAAAAAATCTAAGAGAATCTAGATAAAAAGAGGTTAGGAATACTGAAAGAACTTGAAAAATATATATGGTATTGAAGTTGGATTTTGAGGATCAACTTCTGTCATGCTCCTCTTGAATTGAAATGAATCATTTCATATACTTTTACTAAATTTTACAGACACAAGGATATTTTAGTAATTTTCTATTCGTAAAACAAGTCAATGCTTGAATCGGAATGGCACTGTTTTTAATTTTAATTCCTAATAAGTAAATGCTAACAATAGGAATCAATCGTTCTCTAAACGTTTTATAGTTTTATTTTGCCATTAAATCCATACAAACAAATAAGTAATCACACCATTAATTCCATGCCAAATTATTTCATAATCTAAAAACAACCCTCTGAAATCAATCAATCCCAAAGATGCCCATGATAGTACTACAAAAATTTTCCCAACATATAAAGTAGTGAAATGATGACTGTGTTTAGAATTGATCTTGTTTTTATTTTTCACGTTTTTTGAGAAAAAAATGAAAACGTTCTTAAAATGGCGTTTGGCGCAATAAAGACAAAAAATAAAAATGAAAACGATTTTTAATTTAGCGTAAAATGAGAGGGAAATGAAAAATGACTTTTAGTCGTTTTTTATTTTTTGTTTTCGTTTTCTCCTCTCTCAAGCAGAGAGAAAGAAAGACATTAATGAATTTTTTTTTTATACTGAAAACAATATCTTAATAAAATCACCAAACGTATTTTTAAAAATGATTTTTGTCTGAGATTGAAAACGTTTTCATTTTCATTTTCGTATAAAAAACAAAATCATTTTGAAACGAGTTACAAACGCGCTAGATAATTTCCAAGCTAATTACTAGATAGAAAGTGAGTAGTTAAGCTTACACAGGCGCTCCAGTTTCTCCTTAATGGAGGCATCTTGGCAATTTGTGTCCCCAATGTAGCCTTCAACCAAGCATTCCTGAGGAATGAGTTGGCTAGGGAAGGCATTGCCTATTGCAAGAATAGTCGCTTTCCCCATGCAATGCGCCTAGGCCTCGGAGCTTCACTGCCTTCAACTCTTGACATCTTTTCTTTAGGATGGTTTTGTTAAGCAAAATGTAGTTTGGTTTCTGATTAGATGAAAAGCTTAGTGGGATTTTTCATAGGGAAATAGTAGAAAATATGCTAATATGAAAAGCTTAAGAAAGTATATAGGTCAATTTTTAGTTATAGAAATTAATAGGCCATAACTTGTCAAGTTATGGTTCATAACCAGATAAGTTATGGACAAACTTGTCAAGTTATGGTTTATAGCCAGACAAGTTTTGGACAAAAACCGTGAATTATGGACAATAACTTGTCAAGTTATGATTCATAACCATATAAGTTATTGACGAAAACAGTAATTTGGCCTATTTATTAACTTATGTAAACTATTGGCCTATTAATTTTAATTCATCTCAAGTCTTAACATATTTCTCTTTTTCTCCCTTTTTCATACACCAGTGTGGGGCAATATAAATGGGAAGAGCTTCGCTGGTTCTTGGAGAGATTTTGGTTTGCACTAAATTCAAAGACCTTCATGTAAAGATAGGATTTCATGATTTGTTATGGTTTAGTATTTTTTGGGCTGATGGGGTTGTACTTGTGACTTTTAGGATATTTCTTTTTTTGGTAACCCAATTATAAAAACCATTCCCTAAAAATGAAAAAAAACAAAAAAACACCATGATTCATTAAAGAAGGCATCAAGGCGCAAAGGGAGTTTGTATGAAGATCTATATTTAGAGGATGTTTGTTTCATGTATTCGTTTATGATTCTGAATCATGATTCATGGTTCTCTACAGTGCTTTTCTCTCATAAAAAACACACGTAAAACGAAAATGGTTTTGAATCATGATTCTGAATACATGAACCAAACGTCCACTTATAGTTTCTGGATTATCTTCACATGTTAAACAAGTAAGGCACCGCTCTAACATGGTGTTCTTGGGAAGGAGGGATTGGAAAAGGGTCGTTTGGTTTCACTCCCACCACTGCCAAGTTGAAGAAGCAACAGGACCACATGAAAATAAACAAAATCATTTAACTCATAAAACACTTAAAAATGGAAATTTTATAAAATCCTCCCCTGCATTTATTTAAATTAAATGCAATGTTCAGCCTTGCATTCTTTGGAAATACAAAAATAACCCCTTGAATTGCAAGTCCCTTAAAAATTTCATCTCTAGTGCCGGATTGCAGTCAAATAAAGTTGACAATCTGTAAAGAAAAAGATATCAGTGGGATAAACTTGACAATCTAAATGGAGAACAATTTTTTTACTTAAAAAAAATAAAACAACTAAATAAATAAATTCTTCTTGTTGCATTGTTTACTTTTCAAAATGGTTCATTAAAAATAAAAAAAAAATAAAAAATAAAAAAAAAGAACTCATTTATTTTAGGCCTTTGACTTCCCAGAGCAAAATTTTGGAGCAGATGCGCTAAGAAGTTGGTCTTTAGGCATCCTTTTAGATACAAAATCGGCTTCAGCTGATCGTCCCGCAAGCTTTAGAGCAGTTTTTAAATCCTCTAAGCAGACCAGCCGATGATGAACTCCTTTCTCCACTAATTTATAGTATAAATCAAATGCTTCAGAAACTCTTCTTATTTTACTAAGGCCACCAATAACTTTATTGAATATCTCAATGCCAACACTTTGATTCTTCTGCAAACTGAATTGCAATAACTTACAAGCCTCTAACAGCTTACTTTTCTGGCAAAGGAAACTAACCAACTCTTCGATTTTTACAGAATATCCACTCTCATAAAGCACCTTAATAAGCTCAAATGCTTTATCTCCCAGTCCATTACTGAAAAGTAGAGTAATAAGATTTGTCGAGAGAGTGATGTTTTGTCTAAATTTTTGCTCCAACATCAACGTAGCAAAACTGGCGGATTCCTTAGCACAACCCTTTTTGAGAAGCTCTTCGAGTATGCAATGGAAAGCAGACGCTCTAGGGAGATGGGAGCTTCTTAGCATCTTTTCTAGAGTTGTCTTTGCAAGAAGAGGCTTATCCTTCTGCAGAAGACCAGTGATCAAAGACTCGTAAATCTCAGCATCGGGCACAAAATCTCTTCTTAACATCAAGACTAACAGTTCATACCCCGCTTCAAATGTACCTTCCCTACAGTGTCCCATGATCAAAGTCTTATAAGATGGAGGATCTTGAGTTCCCCTTTTCATCAACTGCCTAAAAACTCTCTCGGCCTTCTTGGTTTTCCCATTTCTGCATAAATGCTCGAACATCGGGTTATAAGCAGCAACAATAGGCCTACAACCATCATCACTCAACAAGATTTCCTTATCTGATAACTTATCAAACAACTCCTCTGCTCTAATATAGTCCCCTCGTTGACACAAACTGCGTATCAAAGCACTGTATGTAGCCGAATCTTGCAGAACCTGCAACTCCAACATCTTCTCAAACACCTTCAATGCTTCGTCCAAGCGCCCAGCTTGGCAATGTGTGTGAATCAACGTGTTGAACGTACACGTATTGGGAACAAACTCTCCCCTCCTCATTGTTCCGTCCAAAATCTTTCTTACATCATCTAGCTTCTGCGCTTCGCAGAGGCCCTTTATCAGCGTATTATACGTTATCCCATTCGGCTTCAACCCTCTCTCAGTCATCTCCTTCAGAACAAGCAAAGCCTCATCAATCTCTTGTTTCCCACAGTACCCCTTAATCAAGGTCGTATAAGTAACAATATTTGGATTCAAATCCACACTCTTTTTGCTCATACCCTTCACCACGTTCCGCGCAATATCCACCTTTCCTGCCCTACACAATCCATCAACGAGCGTGTTATACGTAACGACATCAGGCTCGCACTTAAACCGCGACATTTCCTTGAAAAAATGGAACCCCTCATCAACCATTGAGTTCATACAGAATCCCCTAATCAAAACATTAAAAGTGAAAGTATCCGGCTCAACTCCATACGTGCCAAGCATTTCATCAAACACATTGCGGGCCATATTAGTCCTACCCCGTTTAAGCAAAACCAACAACAGACTATTAAACGTGACAACAGAAGGAGCAATAGCAAGTTCTTTCATCGTCGAGAAGAGCTTAACAGACTCCTGAAACAGCCCGGCATTGCCATAGCTCCTTATCAAACTATTGAAGAAGCGATCTTCAAGTTTCACCGACCCATTAGACTTTTTCTCGATCGAAAACAGGAAATTACGCGCCGCATTGAGATTCCGAGAACGACCCAGGATTTCCAACATCATGAAGCACGATTGGTCGTTGTGAGAGAAGCCCATTTGCGGGACCCACTTGAAGAACTGGAAGGCTTTGGAAGGGCTGGTGATGAGGCGGAGAGTTTGGAGCACGGTGGTTTTAGAGAGAGGAAAGGGAAAGAGTGAGGAGAGAGAAGACTCGAGGTCAGTCGACCATGGATTGGTGTTGATGAGCCTTGACATTTCTTTGGCTCTTTTAGTTTTTGATGAAGATGGTCTGGGTTTTTCCATAACGTCTTCATTTTGATTCTTCTCTTCATTTTCGCCGGAGTTGTTGGTTCTTTGACGAGAATAACACCTGGGATTTGGAGGGAAATGGTAAAAGGTTAAATACAATGCAAGACAAGACAAGAGAGCGAAGAGAATTTTAGACTATATTTTTGTTACCTGAGAACTGAAGTAGGAGTGAAGAGTTGCTTTCCAAAAGCTGCGGATTTTCGACTCAGCGAAATCGAATTGAGAGCCATGATTGGTGGTGCTCCGAAGGTGCAAGTATATTCAGTTTTGCCTTAATAAACATAAACATCAAATTACCTTCATATAGCTCTTTAAAAAAATAATAATAAACAAATAAATAAATAACTTTATATGGCAACCTAAATGGCAAATACCCTTTTTCTTTTCTTTTTTTTATCATGCAAATACCGTTTTTATACATGCAAAAATAATAGAAAATTATTGAAAGTTCACTAATTAATATAATTTATTTAGGTAAAGTAATTATGGCTTTAGCAAAAATTAGATATATAACTTATTTCGTATGCACGTGTAATATCATCCGTTTGTGCATGTAATTCTCTTTTTCCATATACGCGTGTAGTTACATGTATTAGACAATGTTTATTAGATGTTATACGAATACAATAATTAGAGAGTAGTAATCCCTCCAATTCCTACGAAACATATTTAGCTTAAGAGAATGATTAAATTGTAAAGAAGTTTGAGAATGTAGATTTTGCATGTACAGGAAAGATGTCCAAATCGTGTGATGTTTAGAAGTTCCCATGTTTCCCTAACGAAACATGAAAAATATATATATTTAAAAAAAAACATTCACAAAATTATATATATATATATATATATATATATATAAACATGAATTGCCTTGCTTTCTTGCCCACTTTAGCGTTCTGGTGCGATTGAAGCCTCTCGTACATCGATCGGGCTTCATTTGGCTTGTCAACCATCACCACATCCTTAGGCATTGCAATCAAAGTTTTTTAGACTTCCCTATCACTATTAATGATGAGCCACATCAAACCAAAAAAAAAAAAAAAAGTTTTATCCAACATGAGTATTCTTAGCACTATAAGTAATCCTCCTATCAGGATTCCATGCCTAAATCAAGGTTTTGGTGATGAATAACATGCCCAATCATCCCATAGTTTTAAAGTAAGGTTTTGGTTGGGAATTCGTAACCCGATTCGAATCATGATTCATGATTTTCTACAGTATTTTCTCTCATAAAAAATACACGTAAATTAAAAATGGTTATAATCTTATAATTTTAATCAATGAACCAAACGTCTAATAAGATAAAAATGCCTTAATATTGTTCATTAGTGACAAAATTACTTCTCAAGCGTTAATCAATGTGAAAGTGGACTAATTTTTGAAGATTCAGGTACAAGTTTCACAAGCATTAGAAAGCAGACGAAAGTTGAGAGTTTTTTTTTCGTAGGATCAGAAAATAGAATTAACGGTAATTCTTTTTTTTTTAGGCATTTACATTAAAAATTATTTATTCTACATATTTTTTAATCTTATTTAATTTTAATTATATCTAACAGATTAATCCCATGAGTAAGACGCTACCAAAAACAGTCCCACGAAAGTTACTAAAAGATGTATGAATACTTCTAACGGAATCTTGACAAATAGACCATTGCACAGCAGCTAATCGATGAAGTTCACTCTGTAAATACAGTCATACATCAAATAAATAATAATGGACATCACAAGGCATGATTATCCTCTTTTTTCCCACCCCAAAAAGAACACAAAAGAAAAAAGAGGAATACAAATATATATATATATATAATCAACCTTCACAAATCTTTTTGCAAGGCCAAATAATTTTCTCAAATGTGATTACGTTTGTTTTACTAATTTAATTCAATTTAATTTAATTTGAACACTGATCACAATTTAAAATGACGTTTAATAAGTGTACAGTTAAAATTATTTAAATTCAGTTTAACAGCTCAATTTAGAGTTTGACTCCCTCTTTAAGTTCAACCGTTTAAATCATTTTTGAACATTAAAAAATGTTCATTTTCTCTATTTTTCACACCTACTAAACACAAATTCTAATTTATTTCTTATTCAAATTAAAACTTTAACTATACATCGAAATGTCAGTTCAAACTACAATTTAAACCACATAATTTTTCTGTTCAAATTAAAAAGTTCAAACTAATAAAATTTAAATTAGCGAACAAAACGGACACAATGTTTCAAATTATTTTAGTCATAAAAATTACCTGGAATGACAATTTGTCCATAATGCTTCATTAACCTTTTCAAGATTCATCATAGAGTCACCCTCCCTCGAGACCTCAAAACAAAACCAGACAATTTCATTTGGTTGGAGGATTCGTTTTCTGATTCGAATCATAGTTCATAGTTCGCTATAGTATTTTCTCTCATAAAAAACACACGTAAATCAAAAATAATTCTAATCTCATGGTTCTAATTCATAAACTAAACGGGCTAGTTTAGGACAAGGTATTGGAATATGTGCTGTAATTCCTTACATAGCAAGGTAGTAATACACCAGCAAAGTAATATATAGCTGTTTTTTTCAGTTTCCTCCGTATTAACTCTCTTCTATAGGGACTATTTTCCATGTTAGCTTGTTGGTGATCATTACTTATTTAGTCAATATTTATCACTCAATTCAAATCTCTCATATATTAGTCTGAGCAATATACACAGTGGTATCAAAATCTTTTTTTTTCCTAAATAATTGGTGGATGAAGTTTAAATCTTTTCAAAATCACATTAAAATGAAAAGTATATAAAATTAATATAATTTTAATACATATTTAACGGTTTAAATAAAGTCCTATCATAATTCTCCTAACATTAACACCTTTTTTACCTAATAATGATGGAAATTTAAATATAATAAGTACGAGAGATAAGGTTTCAATTCTATTATGGTCGGTCAAAATGCATTAATCGCTATCTAACAAATACAGAAGAACAGAAAATAGCCCGCGCTATGAGAGTCCTGCATGGAAAATTTAAAACATACATTACTCCCAAATCCCAAATGACTGGTATGGAATGATTTCTCCAAACTCCAAATAGGGAAGTTGAATTTGAAAAGAAAATAGATGCAAAATTTTTGGGAATTTGTTATAACAAAGAAGGATAAATTTTAAAAAGTTCCCCAGACTTTTTAGCACATATATCCATCTGCCCCCTAAACTTAAACTTTCATTTGTGTAATCCGTTCTTCTTGTAGTTTGAAATTTTAACGGCCTCGTTCATTTCATTAATTTGAGTTTTTAATTTGAGTTGAGATGTGACTTTATATGAGACTTTTTAACTGTAGCAAAAAAAAAAAATTAAAAGTGACTTTTTATGAGAGCTTTTAACTGTAGCAAAACTGGAATTGAAAACTCAAATCGGTAAAATGAACGAGACCGTATTCGATGTCACTTAGTTATGTGGACAAAAATGCCAGATGTCAAGCTTTAGTATGTGAAAATTAAAATAATGGTACAAAATGACTCTTTTGGAGTTGGTAATGTCTTGATAAGGGAAGGAAAAAAAAAATTTGGACATTCGGTTCATTCTTTCAATTTTTTTACCATGTTAGATGTATTTCAAGATTATTCAACAACACAGCATTGATTTTCAATCAATGGAAAAGCATTTTAATAGGTAAACGTTTTGGTCATTTTCTAGTCGTTTTAGACCTTTCTACTGGGATATTTTCTTGACTCTGATGTTTCTTTATAGTTTTATTTTTCATTAATATTCCCTAATAAAATTTTGAGTGAGAAATTTGCATAGGATAAGTGTTCTAGTAAGTGAGGCCCGAAGGAGCATATTTGATTATTTGGAAAACGACACGAGTATTTAGGACAAGCATTCTTATTCTAGTGCGTTTAGGCTTTTGTGAAAAAAAAAAAACGTTGGACATTTTAGTTGACAAGATAGAACAAAATTTATAGGAAATGATCAATTTAATACATTAGCAAAAGATATCCAGAACACTACTGGTTCCAAGCCACAAAATGAATGTTTAGTTTCTACTATAGTCACCCCATCCACAAGGAAAAGAACTAAATGTAAGAGAACAACCCCAAATGGTTAATATCAAAATGAAATAACAATGATTCCCTCAGTAGCCTATTGATCTCAAAAGGAGACTCAAAACTGAAAAGCTCAAAAGCAAGAGAGGGATGCAACAACAAGGCCAACAAGAAGGGATTTGACGGAAATGGTGAGCACAGATGAACCAGATTGGCCGCCGGGAGCAGATGCCGGAGCTTGCTCATTAATGGCACCGATACCCGACGCAGGTGCCACGGCTGTAGATGCTGGAGCAGATTCTGTTGGTGAGAGAGCTGCAATCATGTAATAAGAGAATTCAAGCTCACCGACTTTGATAGAAAATGAATTGAACAAGACATAGAAGAACTTAAGGTTGTCGAACTTAAATGGAAGAAACCAATTAAAGTGGTAAAATCTAATCTGGCTTTTTATCTATGCAAGTAAAGATAGAAACATAATCCATTAGGTCAAGTTAGTGTACCAATTGAGCTGTGAAAAAACAACATACCAAACAAAACGTCCAAAAGGACCAGACTTTTGAGGAAGACCCCCAAAAAAAAAAAAAAAATATATATATATATATATATATATGAGGGGAATATCCGTGAAGGAAAATATCTTAATAAGGCAACAAAATTCATCAGTTTATCAGCATTTGATTTCACCCAAATTTTATTTTATTTTTTATTCGATTGATCAAAGGTCAACTATTCTACTCTTCATTTCCTCAGTAGAACAAATATTCTATTCTTGATCATAAAAAATAATTGATAACTGGCATGGCACCAGATATGTAGTAAAAAAAGCCCTTAATTTCCGGCCATTGTTTCCTTCAAGTTAACCAAAAAATAAAAAATAAAAAATTCAACAAAACATTTTTGGTAGACTTCCAAGAAAAAATTAAAATCCTAAAGAGACAACAGTAGACAATTTTTTTTTTCAGAGCAATCTTTTTCTTTTTTTGGTCATTCAAAAAAATCGGTTAATGAAAACTCAGAAGCATATTGTTGGACACTAGACCCAAATGCAAATGCAAATGCAAGAGAATTCAGTAAAAGTTACAAGACAAACGTTAAGAACAAGATCAACCTTAAACATGTCAAAACGAAGCTGTACTTGTAAGACATATCAAAGAACAAGGATTTTGCGTCGGAGCTAGTTATACTAAACATATATAAATCGGAGGAAAGCCCAAAATAAGCATATCTCAAGCAGATCTGACGAGTCTTTCGTCCCTTAATCTAAAATATGCAGCGAAAAATAATATAATGCCAAAAATGAAAAAAAAAAAAAAAGAGAGAGCAAAATCCATTGAGATTAGGAGTAGAACATACCAGGAGCACCAGATGGGGTGATCGATACTGCAAAACAACAAAAGTCACAAAAAAATTAAAAAAGAAATTAGGAGCACGTTAATGATGATGATGATATACTAAAATCAGGACCGCCCAAAATAGGAGCTAGCTAAAGTTATTTCCAGTACAAGGAAAATAGAAAAAAGGAGAAGAAAAATAGGATAATCTTCATTTTAATTTTTCAAAAATGCTTCCAAAAAAAAAAAAAAAAAGAGAAAAGAAAGCATAACGCAATCCAAGACCCACAAGCAGAAGCAAACATGTAAGATTTAAGTAAGCTTTCGCCATTCCGCCAAACAAAATTAGAAAAAGTGAAACAAAAATTCAAAGCATGTTTTGTCCTTTTTTTTTTTTGTCCATTTAGCATATAACTGAAAAGTTAGCTTAAAAAATCAGTGAGGAAAAAAAAAATCCTCTCTCGTTAAAAGAAAAAAAAGCAGAAAAATTCAAAAAAAAAAAAAAAAAAAAAAAAAAAAAAAAAAAAAAAAAAAAACGTTCCCCTCTTTTTAAGGGGAAAAAAAGCAGAAAAAGAAAACCTTTCTCTCACAATAAAGAGGACAACAAAAAAAAAGAAAACAGAGAGAGAGAGAGAGAACCGACATCCACAGTTGGCGGCGGAGGGAGCGGAGACTTTGCAAGCGGTGGGGAGAGTCATGGCCTTGGTGACATTCAAAACGACGCCGAGTTGAGCGCTGCTCTTGAAGGCCTCGCAAAGGCAGTTGGCGTCGGCCTTCAGCACCGTCTTCAGCCCATTGCAGCAAGTTCCCTCCGGCGTCGTCACCGTGCTCCCGTTCGACACGAACGACAGGCAGTCCGCCATGTTCAGTATCAGGTTCGAGCAGTCCACCGCCGGCGCCGGCGCGTGGTGTGACGCTCCCTGCGCGTGGTTCGCAAGTACTAATGCCGACAAGCACAGGAACAGAGCGATCTTCACTGCTGATGCTGATGCCATTTTAGAGATTTAGAGAGAGAAAGAGGAACGGATGTGAGAGAGAGAGACAGAGAGAGGAAAAATGTTGAAGGGAAAGGTTGTGGGAATGTTTGGGGATTGTTTGGTTGTTGTTTATATAGAAGAGGAGGAAGAAGAAGGGGTATGGAAAATGGAAGCTGGAAAAGCGGTCTCACTGTGGCTCAGTATGGAATGTGAGAGAGAGAGAGAGAGAGAGATGGGAAAAAGGTAATTATTTTTTATTATTTATTTTCCTTCTTAGAATTTTTATTGTGTATTTACAGTATTTTATAGAGAACCTTTATGGTAGTCGTTGAGTTAATTTTTAACAATTAAATTTAAGATTATTTTTATAAATATTCTCACATACATTATGTATTTTATTTTAAAATGTTTTTTTATTTTTTTACAAGCACCCTTTAAAATATAAAAAATGTTTTAAAATGTTCTCTCCGTTTAGAAAAATTTGTCAGAATAATTTGTTAAAACAACTATCTAACAAAATAAAATTAATAAAATAACCTTCTTTATTTTTTATAAAAAATGACTAATTATTTTTTTTATAAAAAGTGATCATTTTTAATTATTTTTAATTATTTTATAAATACAAAATTTTAAAAAATTATTTTACTAATAAAACTTTTTAATTGAGTCATTTTTACGCCTCCTCTGCTTATCATTATAATGAAATTGATAAAATGGCGCACTATTAAGGGTTAAAAAAAATGAGTGTTAATTTTTAATAATATATAATACTGATAAAAAATTAACAGCCATTGAATTTCAACCATCGATCTAAGTGCATCTAATCTGAGCCTTCCATTTAAATTTATTTGGAAATTGGAAAAAGAATAACGCTATACCAGCCGCCCCATCATATTCCCAGCCACTTCCGACAGTCTGATTCCATCCCAAGCAGTATCTCCTCCGCTTGCCGATGACCATGCGACATCGGACCTCCGCCGTGAGCATATCAGACTATCCTCCTCACCCTCTCCACAATCGCGAAAAAAGAGAACCTCCCTCAAGCTTCGGCTCGATTATCTTCTTCCTCTCGCGACCGTTGGCTTCTCCGCCTTTTCCCATTAGCTTAATCGTGATCCTCTTCTTCGCTGCCACAGCCAGCGACTTCCGATCCTCCACCGAAACCCAGGTTGGACGATGGTTCGAAGCAATTTGGAAACGGCTTGGTTGGGTTTGCGAGAGGAGACGCGGGCGGTGGATTGTTGGCTCGGCTCTCCGGTGCGGCGGGGTATGGGGGGCACGACACTTCAACGGCTGTAAGGTTGAGGTGTTTGGCTTTGGGAGCTGAGGGTTTTCTTCGTTGGGTCTGCGGGTAAGCAAGAGGAAGAGGACTTGGTTTTTTGGGTTTTTAATTATTTTTAAAACAAAGTTTTTCAGGGTTTTACTCATTTAAATTTAGAATAATAAAAAGTTTTTTTTATTATAATAAAAAAAATTTAATTTTAATTTAAATTAACGAATTAAAGAGGTCATTAATTCTTTTTTTATTATTCTTAGTATTTAATGAATTTAATTAAAATTTATTGTATTTGTATAATCTTTATTGACTTGCCACATAAGCATATCAGTTACAATTATAAATGTAAATGGACGGATGAAGTATTTTAAAACGTTTTTTTTTTATATTTTAGAGCTATTTTAAATAGTTATGGGACACTTTAAAATATAGTATATAATTTAGAAGGTATTTATGAAAATAATCTTTAAATCTATGCATATCCACCTTAAAAATTTATAATCTGTGTCATAAACTTGCTTAAACTCCATATCAAATCATTAAAATACTAATCCAACGAGTAAAATATAATTTTTACGGGTAGAACAAAATGCATGTCCTATCATGATTTTGTTTTTGGTTTTTTTATCTAAACAGTATTTTATACATTTATTTATTGAATTTGTAGTGTTTTGATAATTTGTCAATAAGTTTTTAATTTGGCAATTTGTCAAATTGTTTTAATATGCCTTTGGTTGATAATGATTACATTAAATTAATAACTAAAAATCACATTTAATGCCAATTTAAAACATAACAAAAAACTCAATTTTTAAACTCTCGACTCCTTAAATTTAACGAACAAAAGAAATCATAGCAAAATTGATAAAGATACATTGCAATAGTTTTATAAGTTAAGTAGTAAAATATAGGCTTGTGCACAGTTTGGCTGAAACCATCGGAGTCGACCAGTCACCAGAGTTGTTAGACTCCCGGTTAAGTTTCACATTATAACTGTTTTCTGACAGTTTAAACTGAAGGAAAACGTTCTAAAAAGGCTTCAATCCTATTTGAAAATTTTATAAACAGTCTAAACATGCATATTAAAAAAATTATAAATATTTTTTAGTTTTTTTATTTTTGGCTTTTTATCTTTATAAAGTGTTAATTTAATTTAATAGATCACACATAGTATACGTTTTGTTCATTTATTGAGGAATTTTTACAGTTGAACAAGTTATTTTACTTTATAAGACAAGTATTTTAAACTGTTAAATTAATTTTTTAATAATTAAATTTATATTAAAAATTTACATCACATTACACATAATTACTTTTTTTATATATTTAATTATTAAAAAAATAATCTGATGAGAAAAATATTTACTTTACTAATAAAATAAAATATATTACTCCACTATAAAGAAAGTTTCATTTAACTTTTACGAGATTGTCAAAATCTTGAAAATTTATGTTAAATGTGCAAAATACTTGTACATTTTATTTTTTATTTTTTTATTTCTGCTTTGGGGTTCGGGAGAGAGAGTTTGCATGGTTCGATGGCCTTTTATGGAAGTTGGAGCGAGAGAAAGTGAGGGTGGTGCCAAGTGTGGAATGATAGTGGTGCAATGAAGATTGTTTGTACACGCGTCGATAATCGCCTGTCTCCCTAATTTGCATGCCAGGTTTTTCTTTTTCTTTTTTTTTTCTTTCTTTTTTTCTGAGAGCATGCCAGAAAATTAATGTTTTTTTTTTTTTATTAATTACAAATGATTCATGTCCGGAGTTATTATTGCGGCCCCGTTTCGTTTCGTTCGTACATTTAAATTAATAATTTTTTATTTTAATTTTTAAATTTTTAAAAAACCAGTAGTAAATTAGTAATGATCATCAAATTTTTCTATAAATTCCAAATATCTCTCCCTCCGAGCGATATTGAACATTACATTTTGATAATTATTAAAGACCCGTTTGGTTTATGAGTTTAAATCTGTGATTCTTAATTTTAATTTTTAAAATTTATATTTTTTATAAAAAAATATTATAATAAAATTAAAATTATAAATTTAAACGCATAAAATAAACAAGCTCTTATCATTTTTATAAGTGATGACAACATGACAGATTTGAGAGGGAGTAATATTCTCATCGACCCGTTCTGTAAAAAAAATAAATAAATACTCACCATATTTAGAGATGGCAAATTTAACCGCAAATCTATTTATCTATAGGGATCCGCATTAAGCACGGCAGAAAAAATCCGCTTTAAACGAATTCAGATTATAAACGGGTTAAATTTTTAATCCATTGCGTATCGCAAGAGCGATACATGTTTAGAAGTCCTCGACCCTATTCCTTGTTTACCTGCCCCGTTTAATTATATTATATTATTAAATTAGATGTATTATGTATAATATGTTATAATATATAATTTGAAGTATAATCTATGAAAATTTAAAAATATCTTTCTTTTTTTTTTTACTTAATGTTTTATATGTTTATATTGTTTAATTAATTATTTATTTATTTTACAATGAAAATAAATAATCGGGTAAATAGAGTATCGTGAATATTTCGAATCTGTGACGGGAAAATCTGCCTCGTAACTCGTCAACTTATGCAGGTTCATGTGGCAGGTATGGTGAGTGTTTTTATTCACAGGGTGGGTTGGTGAGAAGACCACCACACCCCAAATCTGTTCCGTTGCCCGCCCTAACCATACTCGCTTCATAAATCTGCATAGATTGATGGGTGACGAGACGAATTTTCCGGTCACGAGTTTGAGTATTTGTAGTGTCTCATTTACCCGATTAATTATTTTATATTTTAAAATAAATAAATAAATAAACAATACAAACATACAAAACATTAGAAAGATAGTTTTAAATTTTCATATATATTATGTAATAGATTATACTTAAAATTATAATATATAATATATCTAATATAAATATAGAATGTAATTAAACGGGACAAATAAGCGGAGAATAAGGTTGGGGACCTCTAAATCCGTCCTTGTCCGGTGACTCGTGATGGGTTAAATTTTAACTCGTTTATAATCTGAATCTATTTAAAATGAATTTTTATCATCCCATTTAATGTGAGTCCTCACAGATAAATAGATTAAGAGCATTTCCAAGTGAACTCTCTAAATTTTAATTAAAATCTAGTTAAAATGGCTAAAAAAATATTTTAATTAATAATTTTTTAGTGAGTTGCTCCAATCATACTCTCTACTTTAGCTAAACATAAATTATTTTAATATTTTTTGAGTTTAAAATATAAATAGTTTTTTTTTACTTTTACTTTATGTCAAAACAAAGAATAAAATAATAAAAATAATAAATAGTTAGTCACTTCTTGCTAGTTATATTTAGCTAGTGAAAAATATTTTAGCCAAAATAGCTTAACCATTTAGTTAATGTTAGAATGGAGAAAAGTTTTTAAAAAAAGCTAAATCATTAGTTATTTTTACTAAAAATGTGAAATGTCTAGTATGGTTGAAGTTCCTCTTAGCTAGTGAAAAATGTTTTAGTCAAAATGGCTAACTATTTAGCTAATGGTTGGCGTAGAGAAAACTTAAAAAAAAACATTAAATTATTAACTATTTTAACTAAAAATATGAAATGATTAGTATGATTGGAGTTGCTAAGTTAAGAAATAAAATTCTCATTCCAAATTTCTAAACTCCCCTAGCTAGTCCACCTTTTTCTTTTGAGGCGCAATTGTAAAAAAAATAAAGAATAATAATAATAGAAAAACATCAATTATGTTTTATTTTAGAGATCTTTTTCGGTACATTAACATCTGATAAATTTAATTTTTTATTTGTTAAATTTAAATAAAATCACATAAAAATTAAAAAATATACATATTAACAATTAAAAAAATATGACGAATATAAGAGAATCTCTTTTTATTTTGTTATCGAGCTGAAAAGGAAGTATAAATATTATTTTAAAAAATAAAAATAAACTATATAAATAAACTAAAAAAATCTGACAAGGTGAAAAGTAAAAGTTACTGCGTGGAGTCGTTTTACTCTCTTTTTAGGGACAAGTGTCGTTTATCCTTGTCATGAAGACAATATATAATACAAATTTAAGGCTTTGTTTATGGTCTTACACTGTGGAAGAATGTAAAACGAGAAAATTACTACCGTAAGTCAAAATTTTTACTCTTACTTTATAGAGATGTTTATTTTTTTCTATCATGTATTTTAAGTTTATTTAAAAATTATACTTTTATTTTTTATCTATAACTTCAAATTAGATTAAATACTTAAATTTATATTTTCTGAATTTTAACCTTTAAAAATATCTAAAATATCCTTGAATAACAACTAAAACAAGAAAAAAAACTGTATTCTTATGGCTTTCAACTCAAAAATATGTAAAATACCATTGAAATGAGTTTTTTTTTTTTGGTAATATTGTAAGGTTTTATTTTTTTCCCTTCTTTTTTCTTAAGAATAGTTTGGTCATTTAAAATGTCAAAATTAAATTATTAACCAAGATAAACTTTATATTAAATATAATTTGAAGGTATACATTTGACGATATCAAAAACTGAATGTAAGATTTGAATAAACCCAAAACACAAGGTTTAAAAATATAAATATCCATTTAATTTAAAAGAGTATCCGTCTTCTTTATCCATGTAAAATGGATTGAACGAGTTCATTTATTTCAAGGCTATTATGTCTCATATTGTCTTTGTGTTAACTCATTTATTAATTGTGTTGTATTGTTTATTTTATGATTTATTACGTCAAAACTAATCTATTTATATTTGTGTCAAGTCTTTAATATACTCATGCCTTAATCATGTCCGATAAAGAATTCATAAATATATAAGAAAATAAGCATTAAATATAATAAAAATATTAATTTTTAACAAAAACAAAGCATATTATTAGAAACAAACTGCAAAATTGAAATTTTATCAAACTAAACTCAAAGGGAATAAAATCTAGGTAAAAGAAAGAGCACAACATAAGTCTCACAAGAAAATTATAAGAAATCTAGAACCCACTATTAAAGAACGACCCGTTTAGTTCGCTGATTCGAGTTTTTAATTTGAATTAAGATGTGATTTTATGTGAGAATTTTTTACTGTAGTAAAAAAATTAAATATAATTATTTATAAAAAAAATTTACTATAATAAAACTCAACTTCTAAACTCAAATCGATAAAATGAACGGGACATCATGTTTCATCCGTTCTCCCCACACAATTAACAAAACAAAAAAAAAAAACGCTTTTTCTTCCTTTTTTCTGGTGGAGAAAATTATTCGCTGTGCTCAGTGAATCTGTAATCTCCACGTGTCTGTCTACGATTGGCGAGATTGGTTAATGGAATTTGCCCGTGCCGCATATGGAATGTCGTATGAAATGGGCCGCCACGTGTCAGCTCTCTTGGGCGAGGAAATGCGCAATCGTGGAACGCGCCGCACAAGGAAAAAGTTGGCCGACAGCATGGACACGTGGCGCGCGTTCGTTGGTAAATGTGAATTAGTGGCCGGCGTCACCTGACGCGACTGCACCTTCGAAGCGCCCTTGTCGTCGCGTGCACTACACGCATCAATTTGAGCCGTTTATCGTTTCGTTCTAATGGCCAATAAAAAAATCTGGCTTTATTTTTTATTATTATTCCTTATTATATTTGTTTATTACTTTTTAGTTTATTTGTTGTTAAATTTTGTTTATTTTATTAGGACCGACAATATGGGTCACGACACGACTCAAAATGATACGAATTTTGCTGGTTATGGTTGAGAAAAAAGATGTTCGAGTCAGAATCGGGTCGACCTGAAATTGACACGAAAAATACGGGTCAATTTCAGGTTGAACCCGGCTAACCCGAACACGACACGAAACTCGTAAAAAAATAAAAAAATACATATATTTTTCATTTCATATTTTAAATTTTATTATGAACTCGTGATATCATGATAGTTATACTCAAAATCTTATACTATTATTTGCTTAATTTCAATGGATGTTATTGTAATTTAGTGTGTTATGAATTTTAAGTTATTTCTAATATGTAAAAAATTAAATAAAAGTATACAATTTTCGTGTCAATTTCGGATTCACGGGTCAATTTCGTGTCACAGGTCATTTTCGGATCGTGTCGTGTCAACTCGTAAAGTGGTCGTGTCGTGTTCGTGTTGCGATTTTTAAAAGATTTCGTGTCACGGGTCGTGTTCGGGTTGACTGTAAATTTAAAAAAAATGATCAAAACACGACACGAACACTACACGTAACACGAATTGCCACCCATACATTTTATTATTGTTTTGCACTAAATTTTTTATATTACTCTAATGAAAATTTTGTAAATAACTCGAATGAAGAAGTTAAACCGAAAACTACTGAATTGAAATAAAATAAAATCGCAACAAATTAAATAAAACATAAATTAAATTTAAAACACAACAAAATAAGTTGAATCATTTTTCATATCTTTGCTTAAGATCTTTTTTCAATTTTTGTTTCCAATTCTGTTGTTTTTTCTTACTTCTTTCTCCTTTTTCGATACTACTCAAATAAAAATAGTATAAGTGATTCAAGTAAAAATAGAATTAAATAAAAAATATATAAAATAAAATAAAATCACACCAAATTAAATAAAAAATAAATATAACTAATTTAAAACATAACGAAATAAATTAAAATCTTTTTTTCTGCCTTTGTTTCAGTCTTATTCCGTTTTTTATTTCTATTTTTTTTAACTTCTTTCTCCTTTTTCGATACTGCTCAAATAAAAAGTACTATAAGTGATTCAAATAAAAAATAAAATTAAACAAAAATACAATAAAATAAAATAAAATCACATTAAATTAAATAAAAACAAAATAGAGCTAATTTAGAACACAATAAAATAAGTTACAATTTTTCCCTGTCTTCATTTTTTTCCAGTCTCTTGCTTCAAATTTTTTCTCACTCTTATCTTCATTAATTTTATTTATCACAACACGACCACATATTGGATTCCATTAGTATGTACGTTGAAAAAAGGGTAAGAGAAGAGAAACACAATTTCTTCAGACTCTTTTGCAGTTAATCTCTTCGATAATCCATCCTAGATTAATGTATGTCTTATCTCTAATCATTAAATTGTGAAAATTATATAATTTTACGAAATTAACATAATTAAAGAATTACTTACATAAACTCGAGGCATTTTGATCTAGTACATTTTTTGTTTCTACTACATTTTGATTACCCTGATTACTTGGCTTTTGGCTTATACAAGCACCAATGCCAATGGCGGCATACAACTTGAGAGTACGTTTGGCTGACTAATATGCCAGTTGATTAAGACTTGTCATTCGATTAAGACCTGTCATTCGACCAAGTACTTACGCGTTTAGTTCATTAATTTAAATTTTTAATTTGAGTTGAGATGTGATTTTATATGAAAGTTTTTTACTATAATAAAAAAATTAAAAGTGATTATTTGTGAGAACTTTTTACTATAGCAAAACTCAAATCAGTAAAATGAACGATACCTTATTAAGCTAAAGTTTTTTTTTTTTAGAATAAAATGTTAGCTAGAGTTACATTTGTTAGTTCAAATTTTGTTGATTTAAATTTTTTTGTATAAATAAAAAAAAATTAAACTGTGCGGTTTAAATAGCATTTAAACGTACAGTTAAAATTTTAATGTGAACAAGAAATAAAATTCGAATTGTATTTAGTAGGTGTGAAAAACAGAAAGAGTGGACACCTTTTTACTGTTCAAAAATAATTTGAACGGTTAAATTTTAAGTTGAATAGTTTAACTCAGTTCAAATAGAAAATATAATTCAAATTGTGTACTTACTAAACACGAATTTAAATTGTTCTCACTATTTAAACTGAGTTGAAACTAAACCAGTGAAACAAATATATGCGAACATATTTACTCCAACGAATGAATGCATTATTCTCGTTTACAAAACAAAAGATACTTAACTAGCAAAAAAAAAAGACTTTTTCCAATATGTCTCTATACTAATAGTATAAGTTTTTGATCGTTGAATTTAATCAAAATGAAATAAAATTAAAAAAATATACAGAACAGATAGTTTTTAATATAAATTTAACAAAAAATAGAGATACACCGCAGCTTATTTTTTCTAATCCTACTCTTAAAAACTCCATAAAGTAAATGAAATATCATTATTAAGAAACACATAAAACTAAAAGAAAGAGGAACTTCAACTGACCAACACATGAAAAGGTAGGAGAATTACGCTTCGTGGATTTCACCGATTTGAGTTTTCTTACAATAAAAAGCTCTCAGAAACAGTTACATCTAATTTTTGTGCTACAATAAAAAATTTTCATATAAAATTATATCTTAACTCGAATTAACGAATTAAATAGGCCTTTAATTTCCCATATTTCCTATGTTGAGTCGTACATGTTGCATTGGGTTTGACAGATTTCCCATATTTCCTATGTTGAGTCGTACATGTTGCATTGGGTTTGACAGATTTCCCATATTTCCTATGTTGAGTCGTACATGTTGCATTGGGTTTGACAGTGGGCGTAAGGCGCAGGTGCGTATGATTCTATCTATTGCATATTTGTATATTATAAATAAAAAAATAAAATAAAAAGAAAAAACAAAACACAAATGGTGCGTTTGGAATTCGTTTCAAAATGATTTTGTTTTCTGTATGAAAATAAAAACGAAAACGTTTTCATTTTTATTTTGGAATCATTTCTAAAAATGCGTTTGGTAGTTTTATTCCGAAATTATTTTCAGTTTTAAAAAAACTGAAATTGTGTTTGGTGGTTTAATTTTTAAAAACATGTAATAATATTTAAAATAATAATATATTAAATAAATAATATTATTAAATATATTAAATAAATAAAAATGGGTTTTGGAGGAATAATTTTGGAAATCAGATGAGGAGGGGGGTGGTTAGGGGTAGCAGGTCGAGGGAGATTGGAGAAGGGGGGGAGAGAGACGGGTAAAGAAAATGAAAATCTGAAAATGATGGTTAATCATTTTCAGTTTTACTGAGTTTTTGAGAACAAATAAAAAAACATTTTTAGTTTTTATTTTTTAGGAAATGCGTGCCAAACGCATTTTTGAGTGCGTTTTCATTTTTTAATTCTTGAAAAACATGAAAAACGTTTTTGAAAATGATTCCAAACAGGCACAAAATTTCAACGTGGTTCAACGGTATCTACATGGACAAACTAAAAAAAAAAAAAAATTCATTAATAAAGAGTATTATAAATGGACTCTATCTAAATATAAAATACAATCATAAAATTAGATAAGTTTCCAATATTATTAAATCACTAAAAAGAGATATCCTAATTTAAAAATAAATACAAAAAATTCAAAACATGTTATATTGACGAGCTTCGCAACACGTGGTAGAAGTATTCATTGGATTTACTTCTATTTCGTTGTAGGTAAGGCGACTCTTAGCGCCACTGCAGCTCCATTCACAATCCAAATAGTGGTAATATATATATATATATTTGTCTGACGGTCATAGAATTGTCGCTTTTTATTTATTTATTTTTTTCTGACCTCATTTTATGTATGAACGCGCTTGAGATATGTGATATCTAATTATAGGAGTGTGTATGATACGTTGAAATTATGTTAATATTGCATATTACTACTAGCGAACACGTGAAACGGGACCGAGTGTATATATTTGGAAAAAATAAATAAAAAATTCGAATTTACACAATTATGTGATGGGTTTCATATGGGTTTCATCCCCTGAAAAAATTGCTCAATATATGTTTATTGCATGTATAAAGGATGCAATTGGAGTAAATAATCCTCGTCCTATGTCAAAGGGGTTTTCCTTTAGATTAAATAACTAATTCATATATACACGTTATATTCCATGTATAAAATAGGATAATTATATTGTATAAAGTGTTAGGATTAATCTCAGCTTCGATGATAGTGGGATCCACTTTTTTTCCCCTAAAAAAATCTGAATTAATTAATGGAAGTTTTATTTTAAGGAAAAATTACCTTTCATTAAAATACTAATAAACAGTTGTCTTGGTATAATGCTAACTCATCAGAGGGACAAACGCACGCCTGAGGCCCGAAACCAAGAAAGTACATCGGCACACTAACAACGAGCGGATTGAAATCTTAATTGGAGAAAATCCCCTCTCTTCAACATAAGCTGTCGAGCAAATCGTCAAAACCCAAAGTGGACATCTATACGACATAGAAAAAGTTCTAACCGGACTAAGACCACCCTATCGGCATTAAGCCGAACACCTAAATCTAACAAAAAATAACAAAACAGATGAGAGTCGAGTGGGGAAACCACCAACCTTATTACAAACACAAAAGTTACAAAAAGATAAAAACCTCCGACCACTGCCGGTAGAAACCTCAGGTCAAGGGCGTCCAGCCAAAGGACCATCGAGGAAGATAGCCAGCGAAGAGATCTCAGCCACCAAGCAGAAAAATCCAATAAGAAAGGAGATCATCCATTCGGCTTCCAAGTTCTTAACCGGTTCAGATCTGTTCAAACGGAGCCACCACACAGTATAGTACACCACCAGCACCACCAACGAGAAGCCCACGACGAGACGAGTCAGATGACCAAATTTCACGGCCGAGAGTCCGGTGACGCGCCTGGAGACAGTGCCGGAGCTCCGGCCAACCTCTGCTCTCCAGGGGCCTTATCACACACTCTCTCTCTTAACCAATCAATTAATGGGAGTTTTACAATTTGAAAAATTCAATATTTTTTCGAATGGGAAAAGTTTTGATTAATTTCATTGGTACCTGTGAACGTTGAGGTCATTTCCTGTGCTCCTAACTTTGAAAACTCTCACTTTACCCTCTGAATTTTGAATTTGTCCCCTTTAATCCCTTTTATGATAATTTCTATTAAAATCATATAGAAAAAAAGACGTTTTGGCGTGCCTATATGGTTTTTATATATTTGTTTTTGACAAAATTTAAACAGAAAGATCATGTGGCCGCATTACTCTATTTTTTTCAATCTGATTTAACAAAAATTACAACAAAAAAGATTACATGACAACAACTCAAAATTTAAAGGAGCAAAGTGAGTTTTTAGAGTTCAGAGGTGTAATAAAAATTACCCTAAAATTCAACGACACTAGTAATAATAATTCAAAAAATTGTAATATTTTAACTTGATTTATAACCTATCTTTAATTTTTTAAAAGATAATTACATGCCAATCAAATATTACAATAAATACAAGACAATATTAATAGCAGTTGCAATTGACTAAGTGTAGAGGTTAAATACCTCACCATTAACTGTAGGTTATCTCCACCCTCAAATTAAGGAAAAAAAATACATGACAATATCACATATAATCCAATCTAATCCTTCTTTTCTTTTGAGAAATTAATCCACTCCAATCTTAAACAATAATCATATCTAGTTTTATGCCCCAAATTTATGTTTAAAGAATAAAATTCTAAAATTGGGGAATTTCTTTGAAGGGTGAAAAAAATCAATCGGACTCCAACCATAGTAGCTATTTCATTTTTTTAGTTAAAATGATTAATGATTTAACTAGAATTTATCTTTTCTCCTCTTCAACCATTAGCTAAATGGTTAACTATTTTGGAGAATCCATTTCACACTAACTAAATTTAGCTAGCAAGAATGAACTAGCCATTTGCTTTTTTGTATTATTTTATTCTTTAAAACCATAATAAATGTAAATATTCTTTCTAAATTTAATAAAGTTATTTATATTTTTAGACTCAATAAATATTAAAATAATTTATATTTAACTTAAAATAAGGAGTATGATTAAAGTGTATCACTAAGAAATTACCAATTAAAATAATTTTGTAACTATTTTAGTTAAAATTTAACTAAAATTTAGAGAGTTTATTTATAGATGCTCTTATGGATTGTCGAATCTTTGTGACATTCTATTGATTTCTTATATTTCTATTTGGTTCTCATATAATGGTACCGTGATTGGTTCATAATGGCTCAAGGGATATGTGCGACATTCTTAAAAATATAAAACTGAAAAATTACACCGAAAATAATAAACGAGGGATTTTTATCTCTATTAACTTTTTTTTTTTTTGTTTTTTTTTTTTTTTTTAAATTTTTTTTAACTTTTTTTTTTTTTTTTTTTTTTTGCTGAATAAAAATCTCTATTAACTATTTGAAATCAGCAAGCACATACCTTTCTCCGTTATATATAGGTGAAACATCTGGGTAAGCAAGTACGTGCCAGAATAGGAAAAGAGACAAACGATGTCCAGCTCTTTCACGGGAGAAAAAGAAAAACCGAACGTATTAGCTAAAAGGAAGAAAAAAAAAAAAAGTTAGATGTGATTATTTGAATCATAAAGGAAGGATTCGTAACATGATTTAAATTATAATTCATGACTCGTTATAATATTTTTCTCATAAAAATACACATAAATTGAGAATAATTTTAAATCATAATTCTGAATCCGTAAACTAAACGTTCACAACTTATTTGAAAAAGTACGAATGACACGCTTCAAAAAATTATGCTAGTATTTGTAATAAAATCTGAAATAGAGTCTAACATACCTTTTTAGAGCACTATTTGAAAAAAAAAAAAAATCTAATTACGATCATATTCAAAGAAAAAAATTAATCAGGATAAATGAGAGTAAAAAAACAGTTAAGGGTTATAACGAAAAATATAAAAATTTAAAGAAGAAAAATAAAAGAAAAAAATGGAAAGCTAAAAAAAAAAAAAAAAGAAAAAAACTCAAAACGAGCGTTTGCTCGTTTTGATTGAAATGCTATAGTAACACCGCTATAGTAGCAATTATTGACCCTTATATAGTAAAGATAAAGGTGCATTTTAATGAAATTATAAGAGTCTTTACGGCGGAGTAAGTTATTTTACTCTATTGGTAGGGATTTTATTTTTACTGTTGGATTAATTTTTTAACTATTAAATCTGTAACAAGAACAGTTTTATGTAACGTGTTATACATTTTTAATACAGGTTTATACAAATCTAATCGTTAAAAATTAATCTAACAGTTAAAAATAATTATTCATATTGATGGAGTAAAATAACTTACTCGTGGTCGAGATTTGAAACTATATTAAAAAAAAAAAGGCATAGGTAAGTAATAGAGTACGCAAATGAATGATCTCATCATTACGATATTGATGCTAAGGATAATTGGAAGAATTGTTTTTGGAAGCATTCAGTTAAATGAAAACTGAAACATGGTGAATGTCAACTTTTCAATCTTAATTATAAGGCCTCGTTCATTTCACCGATTCGAGTTTTCAGTTTTAGGTTTTTACAGTAAAAAGTTCTCATAAAATGTCACATCTAACTTTTCATGCTATAGTGAAAAGTTTTCAGAAAATGTCATATCTCAACTCAAATTGAAAACTCAAATCCACGAAGTGAACGAGGAAAGTGTTATAGGTAGCATATCAAATCCACGTGAAGAGTCCTACTAGTTTCAATTTACGACTCAAATTTTGCATTCCTATATCAATTTAGTAACTACGGTTCATTAGAATTTTTTTGTTTCATGCATACGTTTTATTTCATTGGTTAATTTCTTGGGAGTTGTCTTTAATCAAGTATCCGAACGAGTTAGTCATTTGTAATATTTTTTATTCGTCATTGTAATATTATTTGTACGACTATACGTTTATGTAACACTCAATTTATTTAAATAAAATACTCAATAAATATAGTTAAATGCTTGTAGCATTGATATTAAATAAATTAAATGTTACACGAAAATATAAAGGCTAATTTCTTAAGTCTTGTTTTCAGTAGTATTTTTATACTACGAATATACTCTTGGGTGACAACTGACAACCGCCTTATGGAGCCACACGATATGTAGTTGAGTTTTTCTTGCTGAAATACATACCAATTTATTTTACTAATTCGAGTTTAAAATTTAAGTTTTGTTATAGTAAAAAACTTTCAGAAACAGTCACATCTAACTTTTTTGCTACAGTAAAAAGCTCTCATATAAAGTCATATCTAAACTCGAATTAAAAACTTAAATCAACGAATTAAACGGACCCACATAGTCGAGTTTCAAATGTGCACAAGATCCCTTAATGGAGTTTTATCGGTCCAAAAAATTTACCATCCAATCCCATTGGAGAAAATAATTACAAAAAATGACTCTATGATACACGATGAAATATCTAGGAAATGATAAGAAAACAAATTAACTAAATAATAGTTGTCTTTAAAAAAAGGGGATTTCAATAACCTGCTGGCTCTTCATAACTATAGGTGTTTAGGGTGCATTTAGAGTAATGATTCGTGTCATGGTTCGGATCATAATTCGTGATTCGTTATAGTATTTTTTTTTTACAAAAAAATACACGTAAATTGATAATGATTGTGAATCTATGAACCAAATACATAATATAAGTTTTCCTTTATTTTTTTTAATGCAATATATGTACATGCGGGACCATTTGATTATTATGAGATGTGTTTCATCATTAATAGTAAAAAGAAACTTTGTTAATCCTGAGACAATGTTATATAACATCTTAAAAGTTGACCTATAAGTGGCATAACACTAGTAATACTCATCATTAGCGATGTAGGTAAAGATATACTAGTACAAAAATTAAAGAGCTAAAATAATATTGCAAATATAATTAACCATTTCGCCAACTTTCAAATTTGAAAATCTTCTGGCCAAGCCCTTTGATGGCACAAACTTTTCCCATATGATGATGGTGACTTGGCAGCATGACTAGCTATGGCTTTAGATACCAAAAAATATGCTTTGAAATCATGGGCAAATTTCTTTCTGTTTCTTTTTTCCCTAGCATGTACCACCAATGTTTGTGATTAAAATTGACCATTGCGAATCCCATATTATAATTTGTTGTGAGTGGACCCAGCTTAGCTGTAGACATGAACAATGATAAGGTAGCGTCTAACACCACACACACACACACACATATATATATATATATATATATATATATATATGATGGAATTTCACTTCTCTTACTTATGGCGTTGAACAATACTGATTCTTCCAAACACTTTTTTGTTCATGTTGGATACTAGTGGTGCCACTAATGTTTCCTTTTTAAGAGTGTCAGTCATGTAAATTATGTGTCCCTAACTCGTTTGTCGTGTTTAAAATTGTTCTTATTTTTATTTTTCACGTTTTTTGAGAATGAAAAAATGAAAATAGTTTTAAAACGGCGTTTGACACAATTAAAGATAAAAAAACAGAAATAAAAACGATTTTTTAGTTTAGTGTAAAATGAGAGATAAATAAAAAATAATTTTTAGTCGTTTTTCATTTTTTTTTTCGTTTTCTCCTCTCTCGATCAAAGAGAGAGAGACATTAATGAATTTTGTTATACTGAAAATAATTTCTTAATAAAACTACCAAACACATTTTCAAAACTGATTTATGTCTGAGATTAAAAACGTTTTCATTAACTATTTTCATACAAAAAATAAAATAATTTTAAAATGAGTTCTAAACACATCCGTTAATTCTCTAATGATTCTACCTCTTATAGGCTATTTGAAATTTTAGAAATATAAACAACTGAAAGAGAAGAAGAAGAAGAAAAAAAAAAAAAAAAAAAAACTTGAGCCCGCTCACAAAATATAAAAATGAAAGCGGATCAGCTTTGAGTAAATGGAATTTTGAAGATAGAAAGAGAACTAATTCTAGAGAAAGTATATTTAGGAGGGCTTCACGTCAGTTAGTGATCATTTTCATTACGCTGATGTGTTAAAAAATTATTAGAGGAATAGAGTAGTGGACATGAAAAAAAGACCGATCCAATCTTAAAGCATCGTTCATTTCACCGATTTAAAATTTTAATTTTAGATTTATTACAGTTAAAAGTTCTTTTAAAAAGTCACATCTAATTTTTTCTGTTATAATTAAAATTTATCACATAAAATTACATATAAACTCGAATCGGTGAACTAAACGAGACCTTACTATTATAAGAGAATGCTTAGATTGGGTTGAGTTTTTTCTAGAGTGCTATAGATCCCCTTGGCATTAATATTCCCTACCCAGTATGGTATAGTACGGCCTGTGAACTATTATATTCATACCGAAAAAATTTTCAGTAGAGACACAATGTGATACATGAAAAAGTATCTCTTAACAGGATAAAAATATGGTATTTTTTTTTTATTAAGTGAAGACACATTTATTACTTTCTTAATTAAGTAGTAAAAAATTATAAAAAAAATTTGAGTTTAGCTCACTAATTTGAGTTGAGATGTGATTTTATGTGAGAATTTTTTACTGTAGCAAAAAATTAAATGTGACTATTTTAGAGAGCTTTTTACTGTAGTAAAACCAGAATTCTAAACTCGAATCGGTGAAATAAACAGGACGACACCGCTTTCACCTCCTCCTACTTTTTTTTATTCTCTTAAAAAAAAAAGAGGAAAATTAGCTCTATTATCGCAACTGATTTAGTCAAAAGTTTTAAATAAAGGAGATCTAATTGCCAACAGATCTAACAATAATTCCCTTTTGTGCATTCTAATATCAAATCGCTCAAAAAGACCATGTGAAACGGCAAATCCAGAACTCTCTCTCGCATCTTTTTAAGCTCTTTTTCCTGAAGAATATCATGCGGCCGCTATGTGTCTGCGTTACCAGCACTGTGTTAATGATTTCATATACTGGTGGGAGCGTGATATATGGAGGGACCCCAACCCAATTTAAAACACTCTTTACCTTTTTTCCTAAAAAAAAAAAAAAAAAAAAAAAAAAAACCTAATCAAAAGCCCATGAGCTACCATTGTTATCATCAATTCAAGTGTTTTTATCATTTGGTTCTTTACGTGATGTCAAAAAAATCAAAGTGCCATGTTGTCCAAATATATTGGAGTTTCAATTTAATATGTTGGTTTTTTTTTAAATTTTTTTTATGTGTTAGTTTATCAGAGGTAATATTGTTTCAGTTATCGACTGATTCAATCATTTTACAATCCACCATTCTATGCCACTCGGCTGCTCCACTCAGGCAAATGGTTTTGATGGAGAAGAAAATCAGAGTAATGAGATATACTAGTATTGACAATGTCTTGGCGGCCTTAACTCTTGATTTACATGTCGAAGTCCTTCGGTTGTATCCTTTTAGGGGTCGAGAAGCTCCTCTCTTCACCTCGATCCTCATTGAATCTAATCATTCGGTCAATCTTTCAGGTCCCTCTTGATACCAAGAGGACACATGTGACGTTCTCTGAGCCTGTTTAGATCACTGATTTAAATTTTTAATTCGAGTTAAGATGTGATTTTATGTGAGAGATTTTTACTGTGGTAAAAAGTTAAATGTGACTGTTTTTAAAATTTTTTTACTGTAACAAAACTCAAATCGATAAAATGAACATGACTTCAATCTTTAAGGAAAAATCCAACCAAAATTGTCCCTTTTTTTTTTTTTTTTTTTTTTTTTTTTTATTGTTTAAATTACAATTTCGTCTTTATTTGTGGCCCACGGTCAAAAATTAGGGCTGTCATGGATGGTTAGAAGTTTTGTAAAAGCGGAATTTCGAGAAATCCTCAAGATATTTGTGTACTATGTAGTTAAAGGATGTAACTAAAGTGTTGAAATTCCTTACCGTTCTTTCATGATGCTATGTTGTGACAATAAAGCTGTAATCAACATTTCTTACAATCCAATTCCAATCCAACGTGACATCAACATTTCTTACAATCCAATTTCAATACAATGTGGCAGAGCTATACCGTGACAAGAAGGCTGCAATCAATATTTTTCACAATCTAATACAGTGAGGGAACTAGAATTTATCAGTAGGAGGGCCAAAATTTTTTTTTTTTTATCAAGATTATACAAATGTTTATGGACTTAATAAACTTGTATTTTATTTTTTAAATCTAAATAGTTAGGCTAATAAAATGTAGATAACTATTAATTTATGAAGGCCAAGTCTAATTTATACATATATCTATTATATTAAAATCAATACTACTATATTAAAAAAAAAGAAAAAAAAGCTAGGGGGGCCGTAGTCCCCTTCTGCCCTCTAATTCTGTCATTGAATACAACATGATAAGACTAAGCATATTGAAATTAATTGACATTTCACCTAAGAGAAACACGAAGGAGTAGTGATTCACATGCTCCTTCTCGTCTTCTTATTTTTCTTTTTCTTTTGTTCAGTAACAAAAACTTGATAACATAACTTTTAAGGTATTTCCTAGATCAAGCTTTGAAGCATGAACCAAGAAAGAAGTTGTGCATGACAAATATCTATTATGTATGTATTATGTATGTGCTAGGTTCAAGGTGGATTGTAGAAAAATCCTAATGCTATGAATTTGGAGATCATGCTAAGAAATATATTATCTTAAACTTAAAAGTTCATATCCTTAGTTTCTGGGATTAGGAAGCTTATCAAATTGGCCTGTATTTATAGTTTACTATTAGTTTTTTAACTGGTGTATGAACTTCTTATGTTTCATAATTTATAAAACTTCATTATTTTCTCCCATTCTCCGCATGCTTATACATACGTTTGTTGATGAATATTTTTTTTTGAAGAAAGAGGGAAATAGACCAAGACTTGAGATGAATTAAAATTAATAGGCCAATAGTTTACATAAGTTAATAAATAGGCCAAATTACTATTTTTGTCCATAACTTGTATGGTTATGGACCATAACTTGACAAGTTATTGTCCATAATTCACGGTTTTTATCCATAACTTATCTGGTTATACCATAACTTGACAAGTTTATCCATAACTTATCTGGTTATGAACCATAACTTGACAAGTTATGGCCTATTAATTTCTATAACTAAAAGTTGACATATATACTTTCTTAAGCTTTTCATATTGGTCTATTTTCTACTATTTCCGTATTTTTTTTTACTACACCTATATGGTATGGGGCCTATGCCAGCCTCCCACTTTACTCAATAAATAACACCATAAGAATTCGAACCATGGTGTTTACATGTAGATACTCACATAGCCAACCACTTAAAAAATGTACATCTATTAATTCTAGAAATACCACGTACAACTTTGCTTATCATAATTTTCACTAAGAGTATTGGCAAAAGAATTCAACTCAAAATTTTTTTTTTTTGAGAGGAACTCAAAATTATAAGGAGGCGAGTAAAAACGTGCTAAAAAGCACATCATAATTGCATTTCAGGCATTCATTCAACATTTAGCTATCCAAGGGTACATTTGAAAGCAAATTTTCAAATTTTAAACCTATTGATTCACGCCAATATTTTTGCAAGAAGTTCAAAATAGAATTGGAGTAACTGTGTAATTTCTCCCAATAGAATGTACTATTAATGCCCAATCATGCCTTTTCTTCTTCAATATGGTCAATTTTGATGGAGTGACTTGACTGAGGCAATTAAATTGGTCAAGCAGGCTAGGTGGAAAGATTTTGACTCCGCTGCTAATTATGAAAATTTTCTTACTTGACTAAAATATTAGGGGATGTTTGATATTTAGATTCGTTTTCTGATTCGAATCATGGTTCGTGGTTCGCTACAGTATTTTTTCTCAAAAAAAATACACGTAAATCGAAAATAATTCTAATCACATGGTTTTAATCCATGAACCAAACGTCTCTTAGACTCCGTTTACTTTATTGATTCGAGTTTAGAATTTGAGTTTTATTACAGTAAAAAGCTTTCAGAAACAGTCACATTTAATTTTTTTGTTACAGTAAAAAGTTCTTACATAAAGTCATATCTCAACCCGAATTAAAAATTCGAATCAACGAACTAAATGAGTATTTAGATTGCATTTTTAACGGCAAAATAGAATCCTTTTATGGCTCTCAAAGGATAATTTTTCTGGGACGTTGGGACCTACTTTGTGCTCCAGCAATTCCTCTGTTTAGTGCGACAGAATTATTTGGTGTTCGTTGAAATGCAACAATTGTGCAGACATATAAATTTTAAATAATGATTGGGCGTGTTTGGCCGAAGGCAGATCATTTGTTCATGACATTAAAGTTTGGATGTTTGAAAATATAGCCACATGAAACTTGTCGTTTATATAAACGGATTTCTTTGAAGGAAAAAAAAAAAGCGGATTTCAATTTTAACAGTCAAATTTTCGAACATACTACTATGTTACAAACGAAAAAAAGAGATAAATACTCTTATAGTGTATGTATTTAAATTTTTACTATTATTTTTAATTAATACTTTTGTAATCAAATAATTATATTAATAAAAAATATATTAATTAAGAGTAAATATAAAAATTTAGATCCATACCTATTCTATGAGTAAGATAATCATAATTGAGGATACATCAGGTCAGAAGAAGAGGCAGTGGGCATGGCCCGGTGTGTGACTAGCTTTGCTTTTGATGGCCTTTTGTTGACTTAAATTTGTCCGGATTGTTGAAGAAGTAATGATGTAAATTCCGAGTGTAGTCATGAATATTACATCCAAGTATATATTTATTATAATATATATATTAAATTGACATAATCATATTTGATATCTACAGAGAAAGAGAAAGATACATAATTTGTTATGATTTTATATTGTTTATGTCATTCTAAATAAATGAATATTATTGTGAACTTTTATTTTTTTATTAATTAAATAATAATTGAGTAACATAAATAATATTCTTATCATCTTGAGTGGTATTTCTAATCTTTTTTCATATTCTACAGTAAAATTTTCCCACACTTATAACCTATAAAAAAAAAAAGAGGATCGCATTTATACACCACAAAAAAAAAAAGAAAAAAAAATTAGAAACGTCAAATTGCACAAGGTTGTGTAAAAGTCGCATGGCAACTCAATTTTTTATTCTTTTCGTAGAAAAATAAAAAACGTAGGATTGATGTGACCATCGTGAAGGTAAACCATGGCGGAATGTTCCTAATATCACTAATCACTCTAACAACACCAAAATCTAAAGAAAAATCGAAGCCTAGGACACCGCTACTAGTGGGGTCTTGGGACTACTACTCATGCATCTTTTATATTTAAACTAATTTGTGATATTTGAGGTTTATTCTCGATACTATTTTGATATTTGACTTTTAAAATATCCCACTTTGATATTTGACTAGCATCTCACAATTGATTCTGAATTATGGTTCTGAATTTATGAACTAAATGTCTACTAATTTGTGATATATGAGATTTATTCTCAATTCTATTTTGATATTTGACTTTTAAAATATCCCACTTTGATCTTTGACTAGCATCCCGCAGTTGATCTATGAGGTTTACTTTATTTCAATTTATGTCATTTCATCATCTAAGTGTTAAATTTTTAAAAGAATCTGTGAAAATTAAAAATTAAAATTGAAAATATTTAAAGTTCAGAGGCTAAAATAATACAAAAAATGAAAGTGAATTTCCATGAATAGTCTCTAAATTTTAAATGTTTTCAATTCTACTTCCTAATTTACAGAGATTACGTCAAATATTTTACAAATAGCCAGAATGACTAAAACTGTACGAGAGTATAACCTCAGGCCAAATGCATGACTTTGTAAAAGTCATGAACCAAAGTGAGAGGTAAACCTTAACAACTATTAGTGGGATTAACTTTTTATATTTCATTTCTAGAGATCACACTGACTTAAACAAGGGAAACAATGTGCATCTAAGTTTTAAGAATTCATGACCATCCAGTTTTTTTGAAAGAGGAACGTCCCTGAGGGCGAAACAATAAAATTAAATTAATTAATCAGAACTAGAACAGCAGTATACAGTTACAAAGTTTTGGATGCAGCTAGGCGCCTCTTCAAGCCAATATCTATCCTCTGCAGAATTAAAAACCAAAGCAAGCATGGGCAATTCTATTCCCACAACGAGGAAAGAACTTAAAACAAACATTAAGAAAGTTAGGAACAAAGGATAAAATGTCCCTTACAACCCTCAATTGCATAAGCTCTAACCTGGGTGATGGATTCAACAACATTCCTCGCATCTGTTTGCACCACTGAAACGTTGAGTCCTACTTCAGCTGCAAACTTGAGGCCTTCTCTGACAGCGAAGCATTCAGCCATAAAAGAAGAAAAGTTTCCGCTGATTGTCTTGGCCATAGCTCCTAACACATCTCCTGAATGATCACGAATCACCGCTCCTACACCGATCTAAGCTGATCCCTCCACAACATCTTTAACATCCCCCTTTCAGGACGACACCAGCCCTTTTTTCCCGGTAACGACTCCGAATCAATTAGCGAAGTCGCTCGTTGACCCACACTATATTCAGATAGCCAATTGGTAGCACGATCAACAACCACCTCTGCAGGTGAAGAGTTCTCACCACGGACTTCACAGTTTCGGTCATACCAGACAATTTTAGGTTTAAGGAGCATCTTCAACTTTCGTAATTGACATAAAATAATTGATTAGGTTTAAAACGTTATTCCTATGGAAATCTGTTCTCAGATTGAGGGGAGTTTTAAGTTGCACTACGTGAAGATGTGTTCATAACTTGCTCAGCTTTTAATAATACTATTGCTAACTGGACACATTCTTCACTGTCATCGCTACAGGCCTTTCTCTTAGCGAACTGGCATGTTCTACAAGATCCAGACGCAAATTTGTTTCAAGAACGGGTTGATTAAACAAGGAGCAATGTCATCAGAAAGGCCGCACCCCGTGAGTTATGTCGGCCGACTCTGGAAGTGAGGAAGCCGGGCAGACCTATAAAAAGCGTAGCACATTCTCCAGGACTGGTATGACGATGAAGAAATATTGGATTCAAAATAAAATTCAAGATAGAAGTAGGCAACCTTTGTTTGCCATGTTTGTCAAATGGATACCACTATAAATCACAGCCAGAGCCACAAGATACAGAGTGCGTTTTTTTTTTTTTTTTTTCCTTTCCACATTTAAGAAACTACTGATACAAAGGAGTTAAACTGACGCTTTAGCTGATGTACTTTTTCTGAACTAATGATACAATGACGACTACATCATCGAGCTTGCCACCCGCATAACCCACATAACCTGCTGTCTGAGCTGCGTCTGCAAATGGACACCCTGATGATGAGGATCGTCCCACCTCTTGTGCCCTTTTAGCCAATATCCTTGCTGTGTCCTGAAACAGATAAATAGTCAAGAAAAAAAAAAAAAAAAAAAAAAAACAGGGACCTAAAGAAACAGCTGGGGTTATCAACGCATAACGCAATCGAGCTTTGCTACTAGAGATAACCAAGATTCAGTCACTCGGTGAGAAGATAGGCTTCTTAAATTTGTGCAATGTTTTGAAGGCCAAGCATCAAGGCCAGTGCTTTTAACCAACGTAATTAATGTATGACTGGAGATTTTTTTTGTAGAATTGGAAGTTGATTGCTACAAGAACGAACAGCAACAGAGTAAGAATAGCGAAATAACTCAGGCAATAAGGTTGACAAATCTGCTACCAAAAAAAAGTTTACCAATCTAGAGTAAGCCAAGATCCCAGTATCATGCGGAGAATAAAGGAAACATCTAAAAAAAGTTTGTGGAACATGTCAGAATATAAAGGAGTTTCTTTGCCTCTGGTTTCCACAGGCTACTTGTGTGGCTTGGAGACAACTGCTTATTTTTCTTTCTATTCACATTCTAAAGAAGCTTCTAAGAAGTAATGGGGATAGAGTCACAACACACCTGCGGTTTGAAACCAGCTTCAAATGATTTTGATACAATTGAAGCAATTTCTTGTTGGTATAAATTATCAAAAAGGCCATCTGTCGCAGTGACAATCACATCTCCCTCATCCAAACCAATTCTGTACCGCTGAAACATAAACATTCTTTAATATAAGCCTCCACAATCTTTGACATCATGCTTTCATTCACAATGAAAATGGAAAAACATAAAAAAGATTTTGTCTGTTTGTTTGTTTTGTTTTCTTTTTTTTGTTTTTTGACGGTGTTCGGAGGCATACAAATGGGAGTTGCAAGAAAAAGATTACTGCATTCTTCAAACATCTTTCGTAGGGAAGAATGGAGATTGTACTTTTGTGCTTCTGAAAACATGACGAGTTCATCATTATAAAGTTTGGTTGGAGAAGTAATTTCATATGACATACCTCTATGAGTTTGGAGGGATCGTCACCTCTTTCAATATGTACTGGAAAATTGAACTCGTGTACCATTGGAGATGACTGCTGAAAGACAGCACCACCTCGAATTATGATGAATCCCGAGTCACCAATGTTGGCCACGTGGAAAGTCTGTAAAAGTTTCAATTTAGAGCATTTGATAGCAATTCTAATTAAGAAAATGTACGTGTACGTGTAATGTATATGTGTGTGACTCTGTATATTACACTCACACACAAAAACAACCTGCCATCATTGCCTCCCTCAGCAACTAGCTACTTCTTTTGCCTATAGGCTAAACTTAAGCCAAGGAATACATCCTCAAAAAAGTACATATAAACAAATCATTTTGTTTCCATTGGAATTGAAACTTCATCATAATCACTCAAACAGATGTACCGATCAAACTCCCCTTACTACACATAGCTGAATACCATGTAGCATCCCTTTTTCTTGTTTCATTATTATATTTCAATCTTTTCTTTAGACTAGTTAAGCCACGTGCTACACACGTGTGGAATAACTTTGTAAGCTTAGCTTGATTTCACGTCAAAACACATAGCCTCCTTAAAAGCTAAGTTCATTAGTTGGAGCAAGAGAAGAAAGTTAAAAAAATCATATTGAAAAAAATTAAAAGTTATCAGAATTTTTGACAAAAAAAGAAAAAGTAGGGAGACATTTGAAAGTATTTCAAAGAAGGATAATGTAACAAAAATGAATTGTCAAAAAATATTAGAAGAAAAGGTAAAAAAAAAAAAGACAATACGAAAAAGAAAAGAAGAAAAATAATTAAAAAAATAAAAAAAGAATAGACAAAAAAGAGGAAAAGTTTTAAAAAATAATTAAATTATATAGGAGTTTTTGAAAAAAAAAAGTAGCAACATATTTGAATGGAATTATTTTAATTAAAAAATGTTTTCAAAGAAAGATTGTAAAAAAAAAAAAATTGAACTGACAAAGAATATTCGGAAACATTAAAAACAAGAAAGACAATAGAGGCAAAAGAAAAGAAGAAAAATAAAAAAATTTAAAAAGAAGAACAAAAAAACATAAAAAGTTAGAAAAAAGAAAAGAAAAACAGAAGAAGTGGCCTCCTTCGTGGCCAAGTCCACTTGACTGTTTTTATATACATTAGATTAGATATTAAATTGGATGTATCGATTAAATTATAAAGAGCCCTAGGAAAAATAAAATAAAACATAAAAACAAAACAAAATAAGTTTAGAAAAGAGCAAAACGCATGTTAAAAAAAAGTAAACTGTAACATTTATAAAATAAAAAAAAATAAAAGAACAAAACAAAACATTTAAAAATAAAGATAGGAAAAGTTAGAAGGGTGGGGTGGGGGGTGGGGAGGGGGGAGGAGTAGGGCAGGGGGCCCGGGGCTACCTCATGGTTGCCTGAGAAGTGTTATGTTAAAGCATTGGAGAAAAAAATATGTATGAAGGTAGCTTTTGATATAATAGGTTTTACACGAAAAACAATTAAATGTGAACACATTTGAAGAAAATTATTTTAACCATTCAAAAAAAAAAAAAAAGAACACATGCGGAAGAAATCACTTTCATAGGAGTAAACTGAGGAAAAAATATGTTTTACAAAAACATATGTAAAAAATTAAACTGCAAAAAACATTAACAGAATAACAAATAAAAAAATAATACATTTAAAAAATAAAAAAGAAAGTGAGAAAAAAGGGAGAAAAGAGGAGGAAGGCGGGGTGAGAGGGAGGGGCTACTACATGGCAGTCTTGAGAGTGCTTAGGGAGCACTGTAGAAAAGAGTACTTGGCTCTTTTATGTACTGTTAGATTAGATGTTAGATGCATAGATATATATATATATAACGATAAAAATAACTTTCAATACGATAGAAATTATTCAAAAACCCCTTAAAAAATGACACAAAAAATAATTAAGTAAGAACACTTTTAAAGAAAATTATTTTAACCGTTAACAAAAAAATTAAATAGAAACAGATGCAAAAGAAATTACTTTCATAGGAGTAAAGGGAAAACTATATTTTAAAAAACTCACTAAAGAATTAAACTATAAGAAATAACCTTCATAGGAGTAAAGGGAAAAAAATATTTTTAAAAATACGAGTAGAAAATTAAACTGTAAAAAAAACTACAAAATAAAAAATAAAAAAGCAAGACTTAAAAGAAAAAATGAAGATAAAAAGGTAAGGAAGGGAAAGAAAGGAAAAAAAAAATGGAGAGGAAGGAGGGGTTGACACGTGGCACTCTCAGGGGAGAGTGCTATAACAAGAGCCTTTTTTTTTTTTTTTGAAGGAACAGTAACAAGAGCCTTTGACTTTTTTATGCATTATTAAATTAGATAAGTAATTCCACCGAAAAGAAGAGAGACCAACGAACGCTAATTTGAGCAAGTGTACAAGGGACCTGACGGAGAAAAGGAACAAAAAAAAGCACAGATAATACATAATATAACCTACATGATTAATTAATGTCTTAGGATCTTTGGCACTTTTTGCCCCTGAAATTTTTGCAAATTGGCAAGCTGTCCCGTGAACTTTCAATTTTAGCAAATTACTCTCTAAATTTAATGAAGTGTTGCAGGGTACCTCAAATAGAGAAGGCTTTTTAAAATTTGGATGGAAATGCCATCACACATATCGTGAAAGTTTGTTTGAAAAGCAGAGACTGGAATTTCGGATGAGAATTGGGAATGATGACAAAGCATGTCATGTCACGTGTAAAAGCGCGTTTCCATCCAAATTTAATAGTAGTTAATTAGACCACCATTTCCAAGAAACAACATTAGACTCCTGCATCCTAGACCTGAAATAGAAAGAGAAATCCAAGACCAATAGTATAAAGGAAATACAGATGACACCTAGCAATGAGAAAACGTCTCTAATAAGAACCCAACAACCGCAAGTATTATCTTGTCACATGCACAATCTTGGGACAGGACAGAGATAAGATTCCAAAAGATACTCTATTGATGTTCATTGTACAGGGAAACTTAAGCATAGGAAGTTAATACCTGACCATCAAAGTAAGCAACCAAAATTGTTGATGATCCATGTGATTGTGTTTCTGCAACACTTCTAAAGAGAACTTCGTCTGGTTCTTTCACTGGAGTGCCTTTGCAATCTGCCATAATTCTTGCACAATTATCCATGAGTTCTCGGGCGTATAGTGCAGCACTGCTCCCTGAAAATGAGGTGGAAGTAGTCAACTAATGATCCAAATACAATAATTAAAGAACAAAAACAAAAACAAAAACAAAAACCTACAATTATAGAAGATAAGGAACTAAGATATTTCGAACCGCAGTTTGCTGAATCTTTTAAAGTGCATATAAAAAGTTAACTTAGAGAGATGAAAAGTTTTGCGGCCTGCTCTAAAATATTTAGGCCCAGTTCATATCTTTAGTTCGAATCACAACTCAAGTTTTTACTACAGTATTTGCTCTCACAAAAATTTAAATTCAACTTTTTCTGCTACAGTATTTTCTCTCATATTAAGTCATTTTTTAACTCAAATTCTTAGCTCAAACGAACGAAACGAACGGGGTCTTAGAAAATGAGAATAAAGTACAAGAATATTTTAATGACTTATGAAAGTCAACATTTTGTACCATAGCTTTTTTCTCCTTTACTCAAAAATCAATCAGTGGCGTGTTACAAATTAATTTAATGCATAACCTATGTATTTTATTATGCTCCAGTAAGGTTAAAATATGCCGAGTTTGTTTTTTTTTTTTTACTTCACAAAGGCCACATTAAGGGAGAGATTTTATAATAGGCCAACCCCGAATACACATTAATCTTGCAGATCAGGAAAGCCCAAACTATAATTATGGCAGTGAACATCTCGTCGATAATGTTACTCCATTAAAGAGTAGAAATAGAACTGGAACCAAATAATATGAAGAAAAAATACACATTAAGTATAACGTATAGTTACTTGTTGCCAGGAACAAAAATGTTATGAAAGAAGAGAGAGTGACCTTTTGGGACAAGAAGTTACCAAATAGACAAAGCATGACATGAGCTTCCAATAATCATTTTATTACTGTACCATAAAATCAGAGTACTATTGCCTTGAACGTATAAAAGAGTTAGTTATGCACCAAATCACCAAGTCACTCTGAATCATTGAGGTGTAAATATTTCAGAAGCTAATGCTTGCGCATAAGAGTTCCAGCCACTACTGTACTGTTCACTACCGAAGACAGCGATAAAAGATGATTTTAAATGCTTTATAGATACTTAAAATGATAGGACAGATACCTTCTAGTGACCACTGACCGACTCCGTCAGCCACACCTAGCCAACTTTGGCAAGCGACAAAATACGCATCCTCTCCACCTGTCAACGCCTGGCAATTATTACTTTTTGAATTATTATATCATTAGACTAAAACTCAGAAAAAAAATCAGAAGGTGTTTGTGAGTCATGGATGTTTGCAGATGCACATGCTATTAGATTGTAAAAATTGAAAGACCAAAACAAACATTCTCGCGTTTGCACTTGTTCATAGTAAAAATGGGAGTTTTTCATATTCAAATAAAAACATTGGGTGCAATTTCAACATGTGAAACATACTTAAAGATAAGAATTATAATAAAATAAGTATATACCTTTTGAGGGATGAGGCAATGAAGCAGCACCAGAAGATAGTACAAATCCCGCTCTTGAGGTTTCCTCCCTACATACAAAATGAACAAACATGAGGAACAACCAATAGACAATGCTTCTATGAGTAAGTTAACTTTATTTATTATTTTTTTGTTTATTTATTTATTATTATTTTTTTTTACGATACATAATTTCAGTATGAGGATGATTATAGTAAGTCAATAAAAACTGATGTGCCCTGACAAATATGTCAAAACAAGCATAATTTTATAGTCACTGGCAAGAAAGATTACAAACATCAATAAATCCCACTGCAATAGAGTACAAATACTTTGCTCAATAAACACACACACAAGCACAGATATCTATGTTTCTCCATGTGTTTGTGTCCGTGCGTGTGGATATCTATTAATAGAGAATCCTACATTAGATAATGGGTCACAATATGATTATATCAGAGATTGTCTGGACATTGAGCATCTTAATACACAAAATAAAATAAAATATTTGGCACAACCACATGTACACTGTACAAATGTGTCGGTAGGATTTAGTTCTATTTTTTGTTCAATAAAAAATCTGATTCCTAGAACTTAGGATTCAGATACTACAGGTTCTAGATTTGTTATTTTCAGCAAGTTAGTTAGGATTACAAGGATACAAGCTATCCAATTTATTCATGTAATTCACATATTATTGTTGGAAAGAACACGTTTTTCCTATTTTAGGAAACTGTGTAATTGATTGATTGTGTTTCTGCTACAGTGTCTTCAGTCAGCCAGTTATCTTCACGCTACATCAGTTGTCCAAGTTTGTGTCTTATGAAAAGCTCACCATCATTTCCACCTTTACTTCTCAACTTTCACTTGTAGAGATTCTAAAGAATGTACAGGATGCCTTTCAGATTCCATAAAGGAAGGAAGCAGTTTTTGAGGAGATGCAAGCTCTTGAGAATAACAAGACCTGGGAAATGGTAGATCTACCTAAAGGAAAGACAACAGTAGGATGCAAATGGGTGTTCACTCTAAAATACAAGTCTGATGGTACACTTGAGAGATATAAGGCTCGATTGGTGGCCAAAGGTTTTACTCAGACTTATGGTATTGACTACACGAAGACATTCGCACCGGTGGCAAAACTAAACACTGTAAGAGTTTTTTTATCAATTGCAGCTAACCTAGATTGGCCACTATAGCAACTTGATGTCAATAATGCCTTCCTGGACAGGGATTTAGAAGGAGAGGTCTACATGGATGTACCTCCTGGCTTTGGAGAAAAATTCGGCTCAAAAGTGTGCATATTGAAAAAGTCGCTATATGGACTCAAGCAATCACCAAGCGCATGGTTTGAAAAGTTCACCCGATCTGTGAAGAACCAAGGGTACAACCAAGCTCGCACAAACCATACGATGTTTATGAAGCACACAGTAGTAGGAAAGATAACGGTCTTGATAGTGTGCATTGATGAAATTATCTTAACAGGTGATGATTGTGCTAAGATGAGTCGACTAGAGATGAGTTTGGCTAAAGAATTTGAGATTAAACATTTGGGATCTCTCAAGTGTTTTCTGGGAATGGAAGTTGCAAGATCGAAGAAGGGAATTGTGGTAAATCAACAGAAGTATATCCTAGATCTCCTCAACGAGACCGGGATGAGTGGATGTAGGCCTATGGACACGCCAATAGACCCAAATGTAAAATTTGGAAAGAACAAAAAGGTGGAGCCAGTATACACTACTCAGTACCAAAAACTAGTGGGGAAGCTAATCTATTTATCCCACACACCCCGACATAGCCTTTATTGTTAGCTTGGTGAGTCAATTCATGCACCTTGCCCAGAAAGAACATCTAGAGGCCATCTATTGAATTTTGAGGTATTTAAAGGGTTCTCCAGGGAAAGGCTTATTCTTCCAAAAAAAAAAAAAAAAAAAAAAAATGCACAGCAAAATATTGAAGTCTACACCGATGCGGATTTGGCAGGTTCTACAACTGATCGAAGATCGACAACCGGATATTGTACCTATGTGTGGGGTAATTTGGTCACATGGAGAAGCAAGAAGCATAATGTTGTTGCTCGACGCAGTGTGGAAGCAAAATACAGAGCCATGGCCTACGTGGTTTGTGAATTATTATGGTTACAACAGGTTCTAGCAGAATTACAGAAGCCTTGTGAATACACCGATGAAACTATACTATGACAATACAGCGGCAATAAGAATAGCTCATAATCCAGTCCAACACGACCGAACCAAGCATGTCGAGATCGATAGACATATTATCAAGGAGAAGCTTGAGCAAGAATCATTTGCATGCCATTCAACCCAACATCGCAACAAGCGACAAACATTCTTACAAAAGGATTGTTCAAACCTAACTTGAAGGTTCTTGTCAGCAAGTTGGGCTTGATCGATATCTACGTACCAACTTGATGGGGAGTGTCGAAAAGTTAGGGAGTTAGTTAGGATTTAGTTCTATTTTTGTTCGATAAAAAATTTGATTCCTAGAACTTAGGATTCAGATACTATAGGTTCTAGATTTGTTATTTTTGGCAAGTTAGTTAGGATTACAAGGATACAAGCTATCCTATTTATTCATTCATGTAATTCACGCATTATTCAATAAGAATAATTGAATTATTTTCTTCTCAAAACCTCCAAAATGATAGTGACATTTCTACTTTAGACACTTTTACAGCCTCTACACAACCCATAAAAGTTATAGTATCCATGCAAGACAGTTGCGCCAAAGATTTGATATGAGGTAAAGCTACATCGTGGCATACCTAATAGGAGTTTTTGTAATTGAAGGGACTTCTACAACTTCAGAGATTGGCGCTCCTGCAACATTACTTGTGTTTGTTTTACTCGCATCTTCTTCAGAAGTTGTGGAAGAGACATTACAACCTAACTACATGCACATGAAGATAGATTAAAAGCTATTTAACTCCTGAATATGGAAGAGCTAGTCAATACATAATGGTATACCAACTACCCTTTGGTCATTACCAAACTGGCAACTTCACCAAAACATTAGGCTTAAAATCGATCAGGATAAAAGAAATAAAAAAAAAGCATGAAGCTAAATTCAATCAGCAGTTTTCAACGCAATCAGAAACCTTTTTTGAATGATGAGCGGGAAAACGGGTTAGGCAGTTTAAAAAATTATCACCATGCAGATGCTCTCGACATTGTCAGTGAAACAACAATAACATTTTGGAAACTATGGAGTCAATAGTTCAAGTTCATCAAAATTGAAAGGGTACATGCTGTTGAGCAGTACATCTACAACCACAAGATATATAAATGCAGTATATTTTTGTACGGAACACAATAACTTAAAATTTTAAATAAAGTCAATTTACTAAAGTTTCCTAGTTATTTTATATTAGTTCATGATTTTAGGTTTGCACATTTTATATATGTACTAGGAAGCATGATGCATACTCATGCATAAGCAGACACCACAAAATAGAGAAAGAGGCAATTCTTATTTTCATTAAACTAAGACATTACACATCTCTGTAGTAAGAGAAACTTATTTGATGGTAGATGAGCCAAATAAACAATAAGAGCACTAGTAGCGTGTTGGCAATCCCGAGTCTTTAAAAACAACATCAGCCTCTATAGGATTCTACTCAAAAGTATGTTAGGAGCATGAGAAAAAGATATCTGACTGCTGAAGCCATCGCCTCAAAAATCACCACATTTTCCTTTACTTTCTAAAGTCTACCTACCACTACCATGACAAATTCTATCTTCTTCATGCATTCACTTGAACAAAATCATCCTAGCTTGATAAATATATTATCACTTACATACTGGTATATATCATTCTCACTTGTCTCTTGACAAAACAGAAAATACTGACATTACTCATTCTGGCATGTTTCTTAATAACTGAATCATACAATACAATCTAAAAAAAAAAAAAGGATTTACGATTCTCAAATTTAGGTAAATGCTTTTGAAATAGAACACTAACAGTTGTTTAGTTAATTCTCATACAGAATTCTTTTTTAAATAGAATTCTCATAATTTTAAGTGCCTACTATAAATGTAAAATCTTCAATTTTGGACAAACTATTTTTACTATAGAGAGTTAAGTTTTTTTCAGAGTAACCATACATAAATTCAGTAATTTCTTTAAGTTCTTGGATATATTATTATACTGGCATGATGGTAGAAAATTTAAACTTAATTCATGAACAATTAAGGATTCAATATTTTCAACAGGGAACTAAAATTTCTCAACCAAAAGGTTCTAGAGTTCATCCTTTACCATCATCAATTTGATTGAGGACATGGAGAATGGTAAACTATAACCAAACATAGACCTTCTAATTAGAATTTGAGACATACCGCTATCCCAGTTTCAGTCTTGTCCACTTTAACATCCTCATCCGATGCACTTGTCCCCATTTCCTGATCCAGTGGCGTTTCGGCCTGTGTCATGGTGGACAGATTCGTTACCTCAATGAGAGTTCCACTATCCTCACCAGATGTAGGGAGACAAGCAACTTCAACATGGGAACTCTCTTCGTTACTTGCTGGAGAAGCACAATTATCAGACACATCTATAACTTTATTCCCACCAATGCTTGCAGTGCTCTCCTCAATGTCTCTATGAATTTCCTCATTTTGAACAACATCAACTTCCGAACTAGTATCTGTAGTCCTAACCACATCATTAACCTTGTTAACTGAAACTTCATCTACACTAGATTCAGAATGAGACAGATCACTGGTTTTAGAATCAAGTGTAGCCTCTTCCACTGATTCACTCAATTCTGATACGCTATCAGTTACAGATTCTACTTCACTAGATTCTCTATCTAGAACACTAGTTACTTCTTTGCTTAGTTTAGCTCGGTATCTTCTTCCTCGCCTTTTGGTACGAGATGTACCTTGATCTACAACACTATCTGGCTCCACAAACTCATTGAATTGTTCATCATTAACTTGATCAAGAACACTACTGACTTCTCTGCTTTCTTGGGCTGAGCGTCTTCTCCCTTGTCTTTTGGAATGAGATTTTACTTTTTCCGAACTACTACCCAGTCCTATGCTCTCATTGGACTGTTTACCATGTTCATTTACCAAACCTTCAGTGGCAGCATTGTCATCCTTCTCAACATCAATAGTCGCAACCGTTGCTTCACTGTCTCTGGCGTGCCCAAACCGGAAGACAATGCTACCGTCCGAACACTCTGCCCAACCACCGAAACCCATAAATAACAATCAGAAGAACTACACTACGACAGTAACAAGAAACAAGTACTCAGTTATTCCAAATCCCAAAAAATTAAAAAAAAATTAAAAAATTCCAAACACGAGCAGACTCAGAATAAAGGAACAGTTTTCTAAAATCTATAAGAGAAAATAAATGCAAAACTACCGAACTGATGCAGATCATTTTACCAAGCAATCAAACAGAAACTCAAAAATAGAAAAAACAAAAAGGAGGAAAAACAGTGGAATTACGTGGAGGACGCTACTAAATACGGCAATAAACAATCAATTGCTCCAAATACTTACAGAACAAGTTTTTAGAATCCCAAAACGGGAAAAAGAAATGCACAATTTCCTAAATCCTATCCATCTCTTGCTGAGCAACTAACAGAAATTCAACCGAGACATTTGAGGAAAATCAATGACCGTTATGTTAAAAAGTACACCGCCAAACACAATAACATGAATTCTTTTACTCCAAATTTCAAACACAAACAACCGGAAATTCAAAAACTTTCCTAATTCTCATCAAATAAACAGAAATTAAAACAAGAAGAGAAGAGAAAAATTACCGGAAGTTGAGAGGATGCCGAAATCCGAGGACGAAGACCTCGAGTCGGAATCCAATTTGGAGCCGAGAATTGGGACCCTAGTCCGTCGCTTCGGCGACGGCAATTTGGGAGCGAAGCTTCCAATTCCATTGCTGTTATGGTGAGAAGGTTTGGAGAAGAAAAGAATGCGGGAAGGGACGAAGAGAGTGTGGAAGCTCGGAGGCAGGGAAGCTCTGAGATCCGCCATTTTTTCTTTCTTTTGTTTGGTTTCTATTTCTGCATGTTCTCTGGTAATGGAAAAGGCAAGAAAATCCTCAAATGTGTAATGCTAATATTAGAAGGTTGTGTTTTGTTTTCACTTGTATTGTTTTTGAGTAAAATTAGTTGTTTGTTTGTTGTTTGGCTACGCTTTTTTCTCAGTGGAATGAGTTCTGTAAGAAATTCCAGCAGCACTGGAGTTGATAAGTGATATTCTTTCCTGAGATGGTAAGAACTAAGGACCATAAAGAAAGATTGTTGCTCGAGTCAAATTATGAGTTTGACCCTTATATTATCCCGTTCATTTTGCTGATTCGAGTTAAAATTCGAATTGAGATGTGATTTTATGTGAGAACTTTTTACTGTAGCAAAAAAGTTAAATGTGATTGTTTGTGAGAGCTTTTTACTGTAAAAAAACTCAAATTCTAAACTCGAATCAGCGAAGTGAATGGGACCATACATACATACTACTAAAGGAGGTAGCAGATTTACTGCTCTTTGAACAGTGTGCTGCCTTTTTTGTCCCTCAGTTTTTAAAAATTCCGTTTGTGTCCCTCTGAATTTTTTCTTCGAGCTTTTTGTAATTTCTGCTCTTCCTTTCCGGGAAGCGTCTAGATTTCATCATTTATGTGTATTTTTTTCCGGAAGAAAGAGAAAAATAGATTAAGATTTGAGATGAATTAAAATTAATAGGTTAATAATTTATATAAATTAATAAATAGGCTAAATTAATGTTTTTATCTATAACTTACCTGGTTATGAACCATAACTTAACAAGTTATTGTCCATAAATCACGGTTTTGTCCATAACTTGTCTGACTATGAACCATAACTTGACAAGTTTGTCCATAACTTATCTGGTTATGAACCATAACTTATATGGTTATGAACCATAACTTGACAAGTTATGGCATATTAATTTTTATAACTAAAAGTTAGCCTATATACTTTCTTAAACTTTTCATATTGACTTATTTTCTATTATTTTCGTTTTTTTTCTTCCTTCTTTTCCTTTCCGTGAGGCTTTTGGGTTTCATTAAAACATACATTGTAATGTTCGGTAAAACAATGTAAAACAATGTAAAAAAACAAATCAGATAATATTATGTGTTATGTATTATATTAAATATTTTAGTAAATATAAACACAGTTATTTACATCGATTATAATTTAATAATAATTGTTTTGTTCTTTCCACTTTCCTTAACTGCAACTTAGAAAAAACAACAAGCAAAAATATAAAGGAATAAATATGTGAATAAACATGTGTCTATAAATAAATATGTATATTTTTATTTATACAGGTAGACATATAAATAAATATGTATATATGTGTTACAAGTTGACAGCGACTTATAAACAAAGCTTTTACAATATATCATGTTTTCTAAAAACTTTTGAATATCTTTTCTATACATCTTTTTTTTTTCATTTAAATTACTATTCATTAAATTATTATCCGGATATTCCACTAGTTAAAAAACTAGTTTAGGCAATAGCACCTATTAAGTTGTAATTAAAACTTTTATAACGTAGAATACGACAATAATATGCTGGAAAAAATAGAGAGATGTTACTCATTTAAAATAGTATGCATTTCAATTTTAAGTGTTAGCTTGCATGTCTTAACGGTAATTGTACAAATTATGCAATCAAAAGGTGTATAATTTAAATCTCTCATAGTCAATTTCAAAAAAAAAAAAAAAAGTATGAGTTAATAGTTTAAGTTAAGAAGTTACGTGATTAAAATACATGAAACATTAAAAATATAAGATAACAAAAAAAAAAAAAAAACAATAAAGGAGTTAAAACTTGAAAAGTAAAGAAAAAAGAGTAAAGCACCTAAAAATTACCGATTTGAAATACCATAAGATAAATAAAAATTATAAGATAACAAAACAAAAAATAAAGAAGTTGAAAATGAAAAATGAATGGAAAAAAAAAAAGTAAAGCATCTAAAACTCACCATTTTGGACAACCACATAATGAAGAGTAGCAATTTATCCACTGTTTTATAGAACCAAAAAAAAAAAAAAAAGAGTTCAGAACAAAATAAAGGAGATATAAAAGAAAGAAAAGACAAAGAGAGAAGCATCAAAACATTTCGTAAAGGACTATAAAAAATTAACAAGTATAGTTCTCATTAGCTTTTTTAAAGAAGCTACAGCATGTTAAGGTATAGTAAATTCTGCTTTTATCCGAGAGCTTTTGAGAATTGTTATCAAACAACAGAATTTGAGAAATAGATCAGCGGTTGCTTTTGTACAGCAATTTCTACTGCTATTATCTAAATTTATTAAGATATTCTTAATAATAAAACTTAATTCTCAATGTACATATTTTACTTTTTTCATACCAAAGTAAAAAATATATATTTTAAAATAGTTATTTAAAAATTAAAAATCTTTAATAAGTATGCTATGTTAAATTTCATTTAAATATTTTTAATAATTAAAAATAAATATTAGTAGATGAATTATTTTTCTCTTTAAATAAAAGTAATTTATTTTTAAGAGCTATTTTAATTAAAAAAATTTGAAATATTTTTTAAATTATGAATATTGAACATAAAAATATAAATAAAACTAATGATAAAATGTATGATAAAGTATGTCTACTTTTGTCATTATTCATTCCAACAACAATTCTATACACAGTTGATCAAACACTTAAATTTTTGCTTCTAATACTCACAGCAGCTTTGTAAAAATATTTACCAAACACCTATATGCTTCTAGTCATAGCAACTTATTACTAACAACACAACAATAGTAAAAAATTTTAACAGCACAATAATGTCAAACTGACTCTAAGATTTAAGATTAAAATTTAAGATTAAGATAAGAAAAGAATTTAGGACTAAAATTAGGATTAAGATTTAAGGTTTAGGATTAAAATGCATATACCCTTTATATTCAACCACAAAATAATAAGCAATAGCCAAAAGAAAAAGAAAAATAAATAGATCTATAACATTGTTGTATAAAGAACTTAATACAAATAAGTTAGAAAAGAGTTTAATTAGCATTTTAAAAAATCACCGAAACAATTGCATTAATTTATACTAAGACAGAATGAACCAAATATATATATATATATATATATATTTATACATACAAAGGAAAAGGAATGAAAGAGAAGGAAAAGTAAAAAAAAAAAAAAAAAAAAGGAGTGAAGCACCAAATACGGTGCGTTTTTTTACGACTACGGGGTGAATAGTAGAGCCAGCTCTTTTATATATTTAGGAAATAAATAACAAAAAAGCCAAAGAGTTTGTGTTTTTCTTTTCTCTAAAAAAAAAGTTTGGTTTATAGTTGTAAGTTTTTTTTTTATATTATTATTTGCTCTATTGGTGCCCAACCTTTTCCTCGTGTTGCATACTAGCCCCAACTGATTTTGTCTTGGCATTTACTTTCTTGATTTATATATGGAATGGTTTTTAATGGTTATATTTTCATCGGTGATTACCCATTAAATATAAAAATTTAATTATTTAGTATGATAAAAATCTATTTTCATTAATTATTATAAATTTTTATAGTTAATTACCTAATTTATTACAATTGTTGCATCAATATTATACGGTTAATTTTATCAAAAAAATATATCGTACAGTTAAAATAACGATATCTACTAATGGGTGAAAATTAAAGTAACTAACATGCATACACACGTCCACACTCTATCGTTGAAAACCGAACTAGGAACGCACCCCTCGAAGCATATTGCTGCACCACGGGGACAAAAACCCTTCATTCACGAACCCACTTAAGCCTCCTAGTGCCCCGCACCGACAAACCACCACCGTAGCCCCAATGTGAATCCTCTTCCATGCACACCTCCCACATCCAACACCGTTGAAACCCTAAGGCCTCGTTCATTTCACCGATTTGAGTTTTTAGTTTTAGGTTTTTACAGTAAAAAGCTCTCAGAAAATATAACATCTAACTTTTTTTGTTATAGTGAAAAGCTCTTGAAAAATATAATATCTCAGCTCGAATTAAAAACTCGAATCCGCGAAATGAACGAGGCCTAAAGTTGCAAAGCTATCGGAAGTTTGACATGCCTAGAACAGGCAGCCAAAATTGCAAAAACTCTTCCCTACCTACCACAACGTGTCCTCTCTAACCACTAGGAGGAGGAGGAGGAGAAGAACAAGCGACTTTGTTAAATGAGCATTTGAGTTGAAATATAACCATTGAGCGTGCAAGCAAGTTATATATATATATATATATATATATATATATAAAGAGGTTGAAGATTTCAATACTATGAAGAAAAAAAAAATGATTTGAGACCGATAGAGAAAAAAATCTTGTTTATTTATAAAAGTTACGTGTTTTCAATTTAAGATAGAAATATCTTAATGTTAAAGGTGGATGTGAAATTAGTTACTCATTAATTTAATGAGTCATATCACTTGACAAGACACTTTATCAAATAGAAAAAAAAAATACTTCACAAGGTCGAATTATTTAACAAGGAAGTACCTTTTTTTAATCTTTATTATAGTAAAGGACGTTTGGATAGAGGATTCGTGTCATGATTCGAATCATGATTCGTGACTTATTACAGTATTTTATTTCATAAAAAATATACGTAAAATGAGAATAATTCTGAATCGTGATTCTCAATCTATGAACCAAACGTCCCGTAATAATTCGAGTGTATCCTTATAGTGGTGGCAATATGAGTCGTATTTATGTTAATTTAAATAGTAGTGTCAATTTTGAGTCAATCCATGTGTCCTTCATTTAGTTAAAAGAATAGATTAATATTGTTTCAATTAACATATAGGATTTATTAGCTAGCTTAATTTATTACCAGATTTACTTTATGAATTTAGGTCACAAATCTTATATATTTTCTATCATTTAAAATAAATATGTTAAAAGTTTTTTTTGCTAATATTTGTAAACATTTTATGTACTTTTAATTGAAATTTTAATAAATCTGAGGTTCATTTCCTGTCAATAGTATTAGCTATTGGGATCGGATTCATGTCGAAGTATCATGTGGAACCCGAACCGCTACTCCTAGCTCAGAACACAATTTCCGTTTTAAGGGTATATATACACAGCAGCTTTTACTAAGATAACGTTTTCTATATTAGCAAAATAATAATAATAATAATAATAATAATAATAATAATGAACACAAATATCTTTTCTTTCTTTCTTTTTTCCCCCTTTTTTAGAGGCCAAACGGAAAAAAAAAGGTACACTATTGTAAATGAAATTAAATGATCATATTGACTATAACTTTTTTTTTCCCCCCTTTTTAGGAGGAGAACCCAATGAATAGTTATGTTTGAATGAAAGAAACACAAGTGACTCAACTCTTTTTTTTTTTTATCCGTAAATGTGCATTTGATTGGTGTATTTGTCTCATGATTTGAATCATGATTCGTGATTCGTTATAATATTTTTTTCAAAAAAATACAAATAAATCAATAATAGTTCTGAATTATGATTCTAAATTTATGAACCAAACATCCACTTACTTATTGGAAAGGACTCAAATGAGATAATGGATAATATAACTGTGGACGTTAATGAATTTGCCATTTGGTATCAACCCTTCTCCTTAGTCCTTTCTGCCTACCTGCTATTGTTATGGTGCTTATTCTCATTGCTACCAGACAAATATGTCATAAAAGACTTTGGGTGCGTTTGGAATTCGTTTTAAAATGATTTTATTTTCTATATGAAAATGAAAATAAAAATGAAAATGTTTTCATTTTCATTTTGAAATCATTTCTGAAAATGCGTTTGATAGTTTTATCTCGAAATTATTTTCAGTTTTAAAAAAATGAAATTGTGTTTGGTGGTTTAATTTTTAAAAACATGTTATAATATTTAAAATAATAATATATTAAATAAACATTATATACATGAAAACTAGGAAATGGGTTTCGGAGGAATAATTTTGGTGTGTTTTGGAGGAATCTCTGGAATTTTCTGATCCGGAGCCGAAGAGGTTGCGATCGTCGCCAAAGAAGAAGTCGTTGTTGAGAATGGTGTCCTAGAAGCATAAGATGTAATAGGATATTTATTATTTATTTAATAAAAGAGTTTATTCATCATTTTATGTGCATATATTTATGAATATTTTATGAATATCAATAAAAATTCCATGATTATTTATGTAATCTTAAACATTGTATATAAGTGTTATATACGAGAGGATAATGTTTAAGGATAATAATCAAAAAGTAATGTTCATAATGAATTTAATTAAAGTTCAGAATCTTTAATTAAAACATTATTAATACATGCCATTCCTATTTAGAATGGAACGGTGTTATCCGCACTGTTAATATGGTGAGATATTGAATGAATGTATTTCGCATAATGAGATTATGTGGAACAAGGACACAGACACAATATGAATTTCTAATAATTCCGTTAAGTATAGAAATTCTAATTGAGTCTACCGATGGTCATATATAGGATGGTCTTAATCTTGAGTTCTTAACAGACTCCTATTTATGGATTTATGTCTTTTGATTTACTCGGTACGGATTCTGAGATCCTGAATCATATTCCTTGTATTTTGGAGACATGATGAAGTAGGTAGCCGGGAATGTTATTACACGAGATGGAATCCATTCCTTCTTAAGAAAGAAGTAGATAAATAATTCTCTTGAGGGTTGATTCGGTACTTGAACCAGTAGGAGCTCCGATTCATGAATATGTTTTATGAATCACTGTCCATTAGAGAATTAATGGTACTCAAGGATAAAGAAGTAATTACAGAGGTTAACAGATTTTACCTAGCTCTAATTATGGATTATTTATGGAGGATTGATCTATATGCAATGACTATATCAAATGGACACTTCACAGTTTAGAAGTAATTTATATCTATAATTTCAAGAGTGCAATTCCAAGTTTATAGTGGAGTAACTATTGGAATTAATAGAATTAATTAATTAATTAAAGTGTTCAATTAATTATTAATTTTATTGGAGCTCGGGATTATAGGTCCATTAGTCCCCGCGTTGTCCTAGTAATTCTGCAAGACACAAAGGGCAAAATGGGAATTTTAGGATTAAGAAATTCTAAAATTAAATACTCGAAAATAATTAATTGAGAATTAATTATTATTTAAATAACGTGATTATTTAAATTTAAATTTGAACACATCTAGATTTATCCATTTAAACTTATCTGATAAGTTGTTCAATTTAGAAAATCAAATTAATTTAAGTTTGACTTAAATTCGAATTTGAAATAAAATTGGACTACAAGATAAAGGATGATTTTCTCTTCCTTCCCTATCCAGTATTGGCGCCACACACAGGGATAGGAATCCCTAGCATGGCCGGCCACAAGGGATAAGGGATAGAGGAGAATTTTGGTTCGAAATTCAAATTGGAGATAGAGATT
>NW_010363979.1:0-23494 GCF_000414095.1 Morus notabilis | reverse complement strand
GATTGAGTTCTTGATAAATGAATTAATGAGATTAATTTATTCGTGTATAAATTAATATAATCTATAGAGTATCTCAAAAGTTTTATGAAAATTTTTGTTATACACGATCCGCCTTCCCCCCCGCACCACGCTTCCGCATCCGAATTCGATTCGGAGACCAACAGTCATCATCCAGGGTTCCGACTCTAGTGAGGTGGAGGAAGGAGCAGCGGCAGAGTCAGATGAGGATGATCGGAGGCGGTTGTGGTGGTGGTTAGGGGCAGCGAGGTTGAGGCGGGAGAGCATATAATAATATTTAAAATAATAATATATTAAAAAAATAGTAATATTAAATATATTAAATAAACATTATATACATGAAAACTAGGAAATGGGTTTCGGAGGAATAATTTTGGTGTGTTTTCGGAGGAATCTCTGGAATTTTCTTATCCGGAGCCAAAGAGGCTACGATCGTCGTCGTCGTCGCCAGAGAAGAAGTCGTCGTCCAGGGTTCTAACTCTGGTGAGGTCGAGGAAGGGGTGGCGGCGGAGTCGGATGAGAGTATTTCCTTTACACAGGCTATTTTGGTCCAACAAGTCAAACTCTTTTATTTCCAGCCAAAAACAAAAATTCTTGTCTCCTCCTAAAAAACTCAAATTACTTAAAATGATGTCTAATTAATTATATTATGACATTTTATTTAAAAATTTTAAATTTTTTTTAATTTGATTTTTCACGCTTTGATATTTAATTATATTAATTGATGTGTAACAGTATAATTAATTACACACTAATTAAAACTCTAAAATTAAAAATGTGATTTGAATCCTCTTTACCGTGGGACTTGAACCTAAAGCACCACTGTTTCAAATAGACTAAGCACCTAACCTTGGAAAGCTTGACCATTTTGATTCCTCACTAATCAACTCAGGTCTTTCCAACTTGGGGAAGTGATTGCTAAACAAAAATAAATCAACCGCAATGTTCAATTGATTGATTATAGCCCAAGTCCAGTAGCTTGTTAAGATATTCATAGATTTGAAAAGAAGATTTGAATAGAAATAAAAATATTCTATGAGAGAAAATATTTTTAAATTTGTAGTAATATGCAAAACAAACGGGTTAATGGTTCATTTATTTCGTTAATTTGAGTTTTTAATTCAAATTGATATGTAACTTCATATGAGAGTTTTTTATTGTAACAATAAAGTTAGATGTAACTGTTTTTGAAAACTTTTTTTATAACAAACCTCAAATTCTAAACTTGAATCAGTAAAATGAACAGAATTTAAATATTTAATCTTACATCGTTCATTTCACAAATTTGAGTTTTTAATTTCAATTTTATTATAGTTAAAAATTCTTACAAAAAATTACATCAAACTTTTTTTATTATAATAAAAAATTTTTATATAAAATGACATCGTAACTCAAATTAAAAATTTAAATCTATAAACTAAACGAGATCGAAGCAAGCAGGCACATCAATTGTTTGAAACTTGAAAGCGATCAAATAGCCACTCAATTAAAGCAAAACGGTAACTCATAATCTGGATCATATAGTGCAAGCACGTACAGCTCTAGGGTCTCGTAAAATGGGTCTACACTCTACAGGGTAAGTTTGACGTTTTTTTGAACAATATAAAAAATGATAGAGAATTCACTAATGACATAAATAACAAGAAATTCTAAACTCAAATCAATAAAAAATGAGATTAATATTTATGAAGTAATTTTTCTTTTTTCTTTTTTGAAATATACAAAAATTATTAAATTAATCTCACAAATAATCATTGGGATTTATTCTCAAATTTTTAAAACATCTGACATTTAATCTCTGAGATTTTATTTTATTTTAGTTTTTGTCATTCTGTTAATTAGGTATTAAATATTTATCAGAATCTCTGTAAATTAAAAACTAAAATTAGAAACATTTAAAATTTATGGACTAATTGTGGGATTAACTTTTATTTTTTTATTGTTTTAGTCACTAAACATAAATTTATGGACTAACTGTGGAATCTAATATTTAGCTAATGGAAAGATCGAAACTGAACTAAAATAAAATTTTAAGAATTAACTGCGAGATGTTTTAAAAATCAACGATAAAAATAATATTAAGTGTAAACCTCATAAACCATTTATGTAATTAACTTCAAAATTATTTGTTTACTATGCCAATGATAGAGTCACACGAAGATTAATGAAAATACGTATCCACACTTAAATTTTAAAATATTATTTTTTTAGTTTTAAAAATTTTAAAAGGGCCGTCATTTTACAAGAAAAATTATAAATACGTCTGCACATAATAATGAATGGCCCGTTTAATGAGCTGATTTGAGTTTTTAATTTGAGTTGAGATGTGACTTTATGTAAGAGCTTTTCACTGTAACAAAAAAGTTAAATGTGACTATTTTTATAGCTTTTTACTGTAGTAAAACTCAAATTCTAAACTCGAATCAGTGAAATGAACGGGGCCGAAATATATCAATATGCTTTTACTTTACAAGAAAACTTCAAAAAAAGGTGTTTCCAACCTTTTCGTAGTGCCACCACAGGGGGAAAAAAAAAAACTGGCTCCTCCACAATTAGGTCTATTGTATCAAATCTGAGTAATAAGAAATTATCTGTGACGTAATAAGTTATAAAATCAGGTACATTTTACACTCTCAGAGCCTGTTCATTTCGTTGATTCAAATTTAGAATTTGAGTTTTGTTACAGTAAAAAATTATAAAAAATAATCACATTTAACTTTTTTATTATAATAAAAAGTTCTCACATAAAGTCATATTTTAACTCAAATTAAAAATTTAAATCAATGAGCCTTCAAACGACTGTTAAGAAAGTAACTCAGAGTAATGATTTTTCTTTTATTTTTTTTTGTTCTCCTATTGATATTATTTTAATAGTCACATCAAAGTAAGATATATATAAGACCTTGTGGGGACAGAGGCCAAGACCGTTGTTTCTGAGCCATAGTTTTGAGGTTGAAATGAAAACTAGTTGTTTAAGTCATGTTTATTTTATTAATTTAAATTTAAAATTTAAATTTTATTATAATAAAATTTTTTTAAAAATAGTTATATTTAATTTTTTTATTACACTATAAAATTATCATATAAAATTAAATTTTAATTCAAATTAAAACTCAATTGAGTAAACGTTTGTTTTCTGTATTCATTTATAATTTTGAATCATGATATATGATTCTCTATAATATTTTTTTTATAAAAAATATACATAAAATGAGAATAATTTTAAATTATAATTATAAATCTATGAACTAAACGTACGGACATTAAAAAAGTGAAACATGCAAAGAAGGAATTGTGGTCTACGTGGTTGGAGCCAATATGAGGATGGGCATGGAGTTCTGAGTCCCCATTGGTCCGAAATCTATCCACGAAGCCTTCCCAGATTTCCTCTCCAGATTTCATTATCCTACTTGGCTCCTTCCAAACCATTCCTTTAGATTTTCTTAAAAAACACCTACTAACTACTCTTTGTGTTCACTCCTACTTCAAAAGACCAAAACTCCAAAACTTCAAAACCACCAAAATTCTCAGCTTCCCCTGATCGGATTGACGAAAATGGCCGCGACATCGGGTGCGGTTCTAAACGGGTTGGGCTCGTCCTTCCTGCGCGGAAGCAAGAGGAGCAGCCGAGCCTTGTTCTCCGCCGCAGCCAAAACAACAAGCGGCAATAATGTCTCTCCTAAGAGGTTCATTGTCGCCGCCGCTGCGCCCAAGAAGTCGTGGCTCCCCGGTGTTAGAGCCGGCGGCAACTTGGTCGACCCCGAGTGGCTCGATGGCTCGTAAGTCCTTATTTTTGTCTACCACAACAATCTTATTACCGCAATTCGCCATACTCTTTAAGGAAAAAAAACCCCTCAACGATACACATCACTAAAAATTTTAAGGTTCTTTTTGCGATATGGTTTTTAACATTAGATTTGGTGAAATCATGTCAAACTATACAAATATAGCTGTCCAAAACATAGTCTGTTATTAAAATCTCAAAATTTTATAACGAAAATCTAGAATACAAATGTATAGCAGTCTAAAATCGGCGTAATTGTTTTTGTCCAGGATTTTTTTTTTCATCATTTAACAGCTTAAATTTTAGTATTATAACTTTCCGTGAAATAAAAATAATGTCGTTTTTGAGAAACAATTATCTATATGCGGCATTTTGTCATACATCAAAAGGGCAAAAATCCGAGCTCAATTTGTGCAAACCATGAACCTGTATCCATTTTCGCAGGCTCCCGGGCGACTATGGCTTCGACCCGCTAGGCCTCGGCAAGGACCCAGCATTCCTCAAGTGGTACAGAGAAGCCGAGCTCATCCACGGGCGGTGGGCCATGGCTGCGGTGGTCGGGATCTTCGTCGGGCAAGCATGGAGCGGCATCCCCTGGTTCGAGGCCGGCGCAGACCCCGGCGCCATCGCCCCGTTCTCCTTCGGATCCCTCCTCGGCACCCAACTCATTCTGATGGGGTGGGTCGAGAGCAAGCGATGGGTGGACTTCTTCAACCCGGAATCCCAATCGATCGAGTGGGCGACGCCGTGGTCAAGGACGGCCGAGAACTTCGCTAACGCGACGGGTGACCAGGGGTATCCCGGCGGGAAGTTCTTCGACCCGCTGGGGCTGGCGGGGACGATACAGAACGGGGTTTACCTGCCGGACGGGGAGAAGCTGGAGAGACTGAAATTGGCGGAGATTAAGCACGCCAGGATCGCCATGTTGGCGATGCTCATCTTCTACTTCGAGGCTGGTCAGGGGAAGACCCCTCTCGGTGCTCTTGGCTTGTAAATTGTACGGAATGGACTTGGGAGTTTGTGTTGCAATTAGTGTTGTTTATTAATGGTGTTAATAGATTTAATTGAGTTTTAGAGATGAGAGGGACTGGAGAACAAGTTCAAACTGATCTCATTTTCGACTACTTTAGTTATATACTTAAATACTATTGGGTGTTATTCTTACTTAAGTGTTTTATCTCACCATAATGCTCGTTTCCCACCCTGTTAGACTTTGCTTTTATTAATGAAACTACAAATTAGTGTTACAAACCTTCTGATAGTATTATAAGCGGGCGGATCTGAACAAAAAGAGTGTACAAAATGAATTTATGTAATTGAGAGAGTGCAATGATCCTAAAAGATTCAGAGAGCAAGTTGACATGTCCATATTGAAAGTGCATTTATCTAGATTAAATAAAGTTTTAAGTCCGACATCCGTGCAGTCTAATAAAAGTAATTTTTTTCGTATTTTCATGTAACATCGTCCACACATATGTTTAACATTTGGTTTGTTTAAGTGTAATACTTCAATACTTTGATAGTGTAATACTTCAATATTACAATGCTCAACTATATATTTTTTTTATTGTTACACTTGAGCAAATTGAGTGTTTGAATTATCAACGATATTATACGAGAAAAGTTACATTTACTAGTCAAAGAGAAGACTTGACATTCCCTATATAATTAATCCTTAAATTGTGTTGTTCTAACATAAATGTGTTAGTTATCTCATCATACAGAATCAATACACGGTCATTACATATTATCTAGTTTTTCTAATAATGGGCAGTAAAAGAAATTTCTATTTTTTTTTTTTCAGAAATTGCTACTATGAATAGGATGTTCCTCCGTTTTACAATTTATAGATTATAGATTAAACTAACACACAAAAAAGAAGTGATATCAATTTCCGAAAGTTACAAACTGTCTTAAGATAAATGAGATGACGTCATTTTAACAAAAAAAGAAAAAGAAAAAGAGCTCATGAGTAAGACCATTATTTTTTTAGAGATGTAAGTTTTTTTACAAAATATTTCATCTGTAAATTCATAAACCAAATAGATGCAGTTAGTGGCAAATTACGTGCAAAAGAAAGCAGTGTAAGTGCACTTTTTTTTTTTTTTTTTTCAAGAAAAGAGATATCTAAATTCGAAGCTAGATTCTAAGGCCAGCCCTCTTGGTTGTAACTTCAAACTTGTGGTTTGAAACATGGCTAAGGAATTTGTGGTAGTAAAGTAGGATATCTCTCGGGAAAAAAAAAAAAAAAATCCGTTTGGATGTTTTTTACTTTTATTTTTGGGGAGCAGAAAATGAGAAATTAAAGTAGTGTTATCTTTTTTCAGAATAAATAAAATGCATTTTGTAACGGAATTGATAAAATAAGAATTACAAAGGTTCTATTATACTCTCCAAAAAGTTTCAAATTTTTCTTCAATTATTAGGAAGCTATATTCCCTTTGAGATGGTTAAAAAGAGTTTTAACTAAATTTTCTAGCATGTCAAATTTACTTGACGTTTAGAGTTGGTTAAATTTGCATTTAGTGCACATTATTCTATCTTAATAAACCACAATATCGAGCGTACAATATACTATTTTAGAGTTTTCAACTGTGCTGTTTGTTTCAGCAATTCAAACTAACAAACGTTAATTTAAACCCTTAAACACAATTCAAATTGAATTATTTGGTTCAAATAGTTGAACCAAACATGGGGAATTTTTGGAATCGTTTTTGTAAGATTTGGCATTTAAAGTTCCCCATCTGAACACAATGAATTACACATGATATCCGATTCTACCAATCAAATAGTGAGACATTGTGGTGGTTTAGTATCCCATAATGTTATGGTGTTTGCATGATCAATGACATGATAATTACAAAACCATTCACTATGTTCCACATTTTTGTAAGAATACCATTGCATACTCTGAAAAATTCTTTAATTTTTTAATTTTTCTATAAATTCTCTCTTGAACTGGTTAAATTAGAGAAAATTCACGTGAAATGTCACGTTTTCCCTTACTAGGCAACGTCAAAATAATGTGAAATAGTGGTTACAAGCATAATCTAACGGTGATTCCACACTTGATCCCACCATAAGATGAAGAATTTAAATCTCCCACCCTAAATTTAAAAAAAAAAAAGTGAAATATGTCATCCAACATGTTGGATGACATCGAAACATATGACAAATTCACATGAATTTTCCATAATCTGAGTATAATCTGACTAGTTCAGAGGAGGCATTTGTAGAAATTTTCAAAATCATCTGGTTTTACTATAAATACAAAGAATGAGAGGATGACCATAAAAAAGATACGAAATGCAGGGGAAGATTAGGTGAATAAATTGACCATAATTTTTTTTTCCGGCCCCCTTCTAGTCTGCACTGCCGTAATGTGAATAAATTTGGCAATATCCCATGAAATCATGGTTTTAGCTGTTTGTTTTTTCCGAACACCAAGGCGGCGTTTGGTATGCGGTAATGGGCAGAAATCATATTACTAGGAAAGTAATAGAAAGCAATATGATTCCTAAGAAATATGTATTACCACGTTTGGTTATGAATGTGAATCTTTTCTCATATTCCCAGGAAAATTATTTTATTGTGTTTGGTTGGTACAGAGTAATGTAATGTATTTCTTCTTCATAATAACTAATTTAAAATATTTTAAGTACTAAAAATTTGATTATCCTTAAGAAACACAAAAATTCTTCTTAGTTTAAGAAATAAATTTGTAAGTTATTCTTCAAAAAAAAAATATTAATAATTTTTTTAGAATATATTAAAATCGTGGGGGGGGCGGGTTGTAGACGGTGGGGACCCATGACGTTGCAAACGGTGGGGACCTGCGAAGCCTAGAATGTTGGCTTTCCGGGCTCAATCGAGGGAGGGTTGCAACAGTGGGGACTCGCGACGTTGGGGAGCAACGACAGTGAGGGTGCTATGGCGGGGACCGCGATGGTGAGGCCCTGCGGAGGTGAGGAGTGGCGGTGGTGAAGGCCGTGACGGTGAGGGCCTGCGGAGGTTAGGAGTTCCGGTGGAGGCCTTCAGAAGTGAGAAGAACAGTGGTGTGTTGGGCTTGAGTGACATGCTTTTGAGATTCCTAGGAATATGAATAACACCATATTGGGTGTTATTCAAATTACCCCATTTTAGGGTAAAATGAATCCCATAGGATTCATATTCTTGGGAATATGAAAATCACAACTCTTGTACCAAACATAGTAATGTGTGAAGATTCCCATTCTCACTCAAAGATTACTCCATACAAACCAAACTCAAATCTAGAAAAGTTGCAAGTTGTAATGTAACTTGTAAATGTTGTTCAATCTTTGAAATTGTGTAACATGTTGGCCATTTTCGGAGAGATTAGGTCGAGGTTGCCTAACTCTGCAGAATGTGAAGTGTTTCAAGTAATGGGATAGAAAAATGCTTGGACTAGATGAACAACATCCACAACGAAATAGCGAGGCCAAGTAACTTTATTATATTATATTGTATAACGTATATTGTATTGTGTTGTATTATCATAATACAATACTAAATTTGGTGTTATGACATATTGTACAAGGAGTCAAAATGTAAATTTTTTTTATATTTGGGGTCAAATGTAATTTTACAAAAATTTGGGGACACAATAATTTTTCAAAAGTTTTGGGGTCAAATTTTAACTTTTCAAAAACTTTGGATCAAAATATAATTTTTTAAAATTGAGGGGGTCAAATGTAATTTTTGAAAAATTTAAATTTTCATTGTTACCCCTTAATTTTTAAACAATTATAGATTTCGGCATAACGGCGTGTCGGCCTGACCCCAACCTCAAATCACGCCTAATCCCAACATGAATCATAGACCCTATGAAATAGTACAATACACCAAAATGATCGTTTTCTATTGTGCGACATAAACCGTTAATTTACCATTCATATTATTTTATACAATACAATGATCATACCAAACATTGTATTAATGTATTCTTATACAATACGGTCAAATAAATATACCCAAATGAATTTCACTAGGGGAGAGCAAAGAGAGAGATGGCTAGATGCAAATATACTTCTCTGTTAAAATCACAAGTTTTCGGGGTTCACAAACACTAGTCTATTTTGGTTCATATATTTGAATAGAAATTTAAATTTTTATGAAAGCAAATAGCAAAAAGGTTTGAATTAAGTTTAGACCTATGAACCACACGGGGGCTAAAGCTTTTGAGCTCTGCACTGCAGTAACTCAGTAAGCCACAAATGATTTTCTAAAGTTGAACTTGAACTTCGAGAATTACGAGTGATTGTGCAGGGTGAACTTGAAAGCTTGTGATATTTCACGTTGAAATTGAGCCATGATCTGATTGTTATAATCCCAAGTGAATAACTTGCCATATAAATGGAAATCAGAATTGACTTTGAATGAATACAAATCTTAAAAAAAAAAAAGGACAAGAGAGTCAAAAAAGCACTAACCAACTCTAAGATTGTCGCAAGTCTTACAATAGAAAGGAAAAAGGAAGAAGAAATGAGCAATCGGAATGCATATTAGCAGAATTAAGCACTAGCAGCAACATATTAAGAACAAAATTCAATTTGATTCGCCAGCTGTAGCCAGCAAAAACTCGCCCTGACATACAAGCTCCCCTCCGACGTATGCCTTCCCTTCCATTTTCGCTATTCCAAAGCGTCTTTGAAACTTGATAAGCGTCATTCTCATAACTAACGTGTCACCGGCAATCACTGGTTTCCGGAATCTCACTTTGTCGATTCCAGCGAAAAAGAAGATCTCTTGAGAGCCTCCCTCTTCGGGCTGCAGCATAACCAAACCACCAACTTGTGCCATCGCCTAGATCAAAACGAAATTGATGCTTTTACTAATTAGCCAAGTACCGACAATAAAGCTGAGCAAATCGATATAATTCAAACGTTTTCTGGATCTGTTATTCTATTAATCTTATAGGTGAAAAAACCAAGGACATATTTTCCACCAGGAAAAGAGTGCTATTGTTTTATCAACCAAGTGAAACGCCACCAAGGAAAAAAAAGATGCAGATATTTCACATTTAGGTCCATTAAAAGTTTTTCTGCCTATTCAATATATATATATATAATATAATAATAATAATAATTTCTGCATATCATCCACCACCTACAAGTATCTACAAGTACTTTTATACCAAAATGTTACAAAGAGAAAGTCATTCTACAAAAGAGTGAAAGTGGCTCAAATTAAAAGTCAGTGGAAGGCAAATAACACAGCTTAAACTGAAAAGGAGGAAAAATTTTAAATGAGACTTACTTTCCATAAAAACTGTTTCATGGCAAAACCACCAGGTAGTTTTACATTTTAAGAAATGTACTTTAAAAAATGCAAAACCAACAGTTATATAGATTGTTGACACACAATCTGAGAAATTTAAGCAGACCTCCCAGTACTTTCACTACACTATATATCTAGTCATAATCCAACTAATATTAACTGAACAATATTGAACAGCTACTTCTAATCCAAAACATACTTGAAAATTGGGCTGAATTATAATCAACTAGAAGAAATATTTTCATTTTGACAACAGAACATACACACGCTTCTATGAACTCGGCAGCAGAAACCAACATGAATCCAAAGGAAGGCAAGGCAAATAAAATTAGAAATCTAAGATAGCATAAGCAAGAGGTTGTTTTCTCTCAAGACTCCTGATTTGAAGATAAAAGTTAGCCCAAGGAAACATGGTGTATTTATCAGATTCATCAGGAACAAGGCAATAACAAATCCTAATTCACGCATCATTAGATCAAAGAAACAAACAGCAGCTAATATTCAGACTTGATAACCGTCTTTAATATAGAAACTGTTAAGAATTAAACATCCAAATTCTTTACTCAATAAAATCACAGAAGAAAAACAAACAAACAAGAACATACACAAGATCTAAAGTGGTTCACCCACTTTTAGCCAAAAGTAAGGCAACCAAAATTAAGTAGCCTTAATAAAAGTTTGGTCAAGGGGTTCGCCCCTACACCACGGAGAAGGCCCAACCAAAATTAAGTAGCCTTAATAGGAAGGTCGGTCCGTTCGTTCATCAAGGCAATACTTAAACTCCACAACTGAATACAAATTTCAACAGCAAAATAAGCCGGCTAAAAGGAGCATCAATGTCTAGAACATCAAATGACTAGTTTGTAAAATTGCAGAGTAATGAAGATTTAAAAAAAAAAAAAAAACAATTTGGAATGAAGGAATTACCTCAACCATGAGAACACCAGGCATGATGGGCCTCTCGGGAAAATGCCCAGGAAAAAAGTTATCGTTAATTGTTACATTCTTGATTGCAACAGCTGAAACTCCTGGATTGTATTCAATCACTCTATCCACTAAAAGAAATGGAAACCTAAATAACCAAAAAGAAAAATGATCAGGGATTTTGCATCAATGGTCAAAATTTTACTCTCTTCCAACACAAAAATGTCCCTAGTTTTAAAATAAACTTACGAAAATCTTGATAAATTGGGTAAATCATCAATTTGGTCCTAATAAATTCTGATTTATGGACATAAAACAAATAATAATAATAATTACAGACATTTTTCCGAAAAAGAAATCTCAACCTGTGTGGCAAAATATTACGAATCTGGTTTATGTCCAACACGGTAGGAAATGCTTCATATCCTGCACATTTTCGTCCCAAGAATTCAATTCAAAAGCCAAGAGAAAACATAAACAAAACAGAGAAAAACCCAGAAGGAAAATCCGTTACTCAATTCAATAGGAAGAGTAGTTTCTTCAGACGATTCTTTCGCAACATCGAGAAGGGAACAAGGAGCAGTCTCGAGAGAAGAATTTCCCTTCGTTTCCAAATGGGTGAGCGAAGATTGAGATCTGGGGTTGCCGAGAGACAGTCGTGAGGGAGATTGAAAGGTTAGGCGGCGAGAGAAAGACGACTCCGAAGTGGGAGAAGGAAAGAGAAGGGAGTTAGAGAAAGCTACGGCCACCATTGTCGAAGATCGAAACGAAGAAACCGAGAAGAAGAAGAAAGAGAAGGAAGAGTGTGTATGTAAGCGTTGTTGTCAATGGAGGGGCATTTAACGTACTGTCTGGGACGACAATATCGAGGCTCTTTTTGTTCGTTGGCAAGTACTTGTCTTGGGGTTTGGTTTAGTTTTGAGCGGGTGAGCGGTGGCGAAGATTCCAAAAGTATTGTCGTCTAAACATTTTTCCACGACGACGGCCCACGAAGACTCGCCTCATGGTTTCGTAGAGGTAATAAGTTCAGAGGACGAAGATAAAATTTTAAAAAAGAAAAAAAGACAAGATATGAGTAGAAATTTTTATTTTTTATTCTTAATTTATATCTTTTAAAAAAATATATATAAAATAGATTTTATTTTTTATTTTTAATTAATATTTTTTAGTTAAATAATTATATTAGTTAAAAAATATTAATAAAAAATAACTAATAAAAATGAAGACTCGTGAGTTTATTAATTCTCTTATATTCTTTTAGTTTAATAATTATATTAGTCATTCTAAAACAAAAACTATATTATTTAAAAAAATTATTTATTAAGAGTAAAAAGTAAAAATTAAGACGAATTCTCTATTTCTCTCTTTAAAAAATTATTTAAAATAAAAAGGAGATGTTTGGGCTTGAAAACACTTGGAAATATAATTTCGAATCAGCCCAAGTATGTATAGGGTTTTTAAGGACCCGTTTGGTTCGCTAATTCGAGTTGAGATATGATGTTGTGTGAGAGATTTTTATTGTAGTAAAAAAGTTAAATGTGACTATTTTTAAGAGCTTTTTACTGTAACAAACTCAAATTTTAAACTCGAATCAGCAAAATAAACGGGATCTAAATATTAAATAAAAAAGAAATGGTTCGCCTCAAAAATCCTTTCAGGTGTAGAACTTCAAACCAACTTAAATCTCTTTTTAAAAAATATAAACTATGAAAGGGGATGGATCGGCTTGAAAATACTTTTGGGTTTAGAATTTTGAATCAGCCCAAGTGTTTATAGGGTCTTTAAACTTTTTTAATAAAAAATGGATGATTCAGCTTGAAAATACTTTCGGACCTAAAACTTCAGACCAATCCAAGTCTGTATAGGGTTGGGTTCGGGTCAAAATGAGTTGACTTCGAGTTGATTTTTTTGGCGACCCAAATTTACAGCTAAGTTATTAGGGTTTCGAATGAGAACTACTTCTTGTCTCCAAGTTTAGATCGGTCCTAAAATACATTTTTTTTTTTTTTTTCATTTTGATATGATTTTGATTAGATTTAGTAGTACGAAACGTGTAAATAATAATGAATCCTATTATAGAAAGATCCTTAGGTTTGTCTCGATTGTATCTAATAAATTTTGATCAAATTAACAATTTACCTCATAAATTTTTAATTGTAGAAAATTACAATTTGAATTGATAAAATGCAACAGAGTGTTTAAAATCCAATATTAAAATTTAGAAAAACCACTATCATCTGCATAACATGAAATGTTGTGATCGTCATTTTAAATTTGTCTTTTCCATCAACGAGCTCACAGAATTTATACGAGAGTGCTTTCATAAAAAATTTTATCCTTGTCATTAATTCAGAAAGAATCTGCAGCAGTTGTTAAATATATAGATTAGACTAGCTAATTACCCGCGCGTTGCAGTGAGAAATATTGTTGTATTATAAAAAAAATTAGGGGGATTTTTGTTGTACAAAATTAGTTTATATATAGATATATTTATATTTTCTTATATTTTCACTATATTCTTATATTTTCTTTTCACCTCGATGGGAGGTGGTTATTGAAGCAGATCCACTATATTCTTACATTTTCTTTTTTTTTTTGTGCTAAATTTGTTTGTCCTTTTTTAGATTTTTTTTTGGTAAATAAGCTTTTTTTTTTAAGAAACTTTTTGCACGCTCATCAATACCCATCTTTGTTACCAATTTATTTTGTAACTAAAATTTTAAACGTTTTTTTTACTAAAAGTATTCTACCCTTGGGTTAAAGCATTTGTTCCCACAACATGACTAAACTAATATTTGTAAGCCAACTTTTTCTTGCACGTTTTTCTTTTTTCTTTTTCTAAAAAACAACCATAAAAATTGATAAATTGCTTAAAATAAAATAAGTATACAAGTTTCAACTTTTTTTTTTAATTCCATGGAATTAGTTTCTGAAGTACATAATCTTTCTTTTTCCACAACTATGGACGTTATTTTTTGGGTTCCAATATAACTTTAATATTTTAGCATAATTATTTAAGAGCAAAACAATTTAAATAAGTGAGAGTAAAAAAATTAGTCATCTAATGGTATAGTTGTAGTAAATGGTAAAAGGATGGTTAAGAATTTTGTTTCTTTTTTGGGGAAAATGAAACCATATGTTTTGATATCTCACCTATGAAAATTTCTGTTCTCCGAATACAAGTCTAAACAAGTACAAGCCGCTAGAATTACTAACAATTTAGCCAAATTTAGACACTACAAGGTTGCAAAAACATAAAGTTAGAAATATCAGAGGGATTTGTTAAGAATTGGGACATTATGGAAACAAATTAACGACAATTGAAACATTCCTAGTAAAAATTAGCTATACTTTTTCCAATAATTAAGAAATACCGTGTGATTAATTAACTAATATTCAAACAATTACAAGGAATCAGTTAATTCTTACCTTTGTTTCCATATTTAAAAGAGGGCAAAACTACGGAATTTTTTTAGTTTTCCTTGGATTTCCTCTTTGTTCTTCTCTTGAAATTTTTTTAATCCTCTTTTTATCTATTTTTTTCTTTGTTTTCTGCGGTGCCAAAAAAATTACAAAATGGAACTATTCAACACAAGCGCGAGAACCATCATTCCTATAAAACGGTGCGTTACGTTTCCGGCGAATACTCATTCAAATGGGCTATGGAACAAAACGGATTACTGGCATATTAATGCCACATTGCCGTTCTTCAACTTTTCATTCCCACTGCAGAATTATACAATCCCAGTTCTTGAAGTGGAAATGCTTTCAATCTTTTTCGCCACCCAAATCTCACATTTTTTTCTCAAGATGATGGGCTTGCCCATGTTTGTTGCCGAACTTCTAGTAAGTAACCGAATTTCAAACTGTTTTTTTTTTTTTTTAAATTTTATTTTATAGAATTCATCTTTTCCTCCCTTTTGTGGTGAATTATTCTTTGAATGAATCAGGAAAGGCATATTTGATTTATGACATCAAATGATTCTAGTTAGTAAAATTAAGAAATCCATGGTCCATTTTTTCTTTTTATTCAAGGCCGGATCGAATTCACAATTTGTTTTAAAACCCGGCCACCTCACTCAGACGTGCAGTTTCACTAGACCGAACAGTCTTAAGCAAGTTCGACATGTTTGGCAGGAGGGAAGGAGAAGTAAAAAAAAAAAAAGTTTGAAGTTTTCATTTTTTTAATTACTTTTATATTCATGATATGCCACTAGTGATACTTTTAACCTTGCTATATATGTACAGACATAAGAGAAAAAAAAAAAATTATACACTACGAATTACGATTACAATTTTATCCATTCTTATTTACATATCATATTTTACGACTTGATTGATTCCTTTTAAAGCCATGAGGCAAAATGGTAAATACATAAAATATTTAGGTACGTAAAGACTAAAACTTGAATCAAAATATTGAAGTCTTCTTCTGTCTTTTTACATTTTATTTTTTGGAATAATTAACCACGTAATTTTGCATGAACCATGCATTGCATATATATTACAGGCCGGAATATTCCTTGGCGACGGAGTTGCCCCACGGTTCGTTGATCAGTACTTTGAGGCAGTCTTTCGCCTAAACAACCAAGACATCCTCGGCACAATCGCACTCTTCGCCTACTTGATGTTCATCTTCCTTAGCGGAGTGAAGATGGACTTGAGCATTGTGTTTAGGACAGGCTTTAAGGCCTTCCACACCGGCGCTTTGGCCATGGTGGCCCCGCTTCTCCTCGGCGCCGGAGCTCAGCTCCTTGTCAGCCAATATTGGCATCTCAACAAGCAAGAGAATCTTCAACTCATGTTCATCCTCACAACACATGCCATCACCTCTTTCCCCGTCGTCGCCGTTCTCCTCGAAGACCTCAAGATCTATAACTCGGAGCTCGGTCGACTCGGGTTGTCGTCGTCGATCATAAGCGACATTTTGGGCGTGGTTTTGACGGCCTTGGCAACTCTAGCCAAACTGTGGGACAAGTCTATTGCCTTAGGGTTTTTGGACCTTGTTTTGGTCACGGTTTTCACTCTTGTGGTTGTCTATGTTGCGAGACCAGCCATGATGTGGGTGGTTAGCCAAACACCCGAAGGACGGCCCGTGAAGAAGATTTACATTTCCGTTATCATCATAGCCGTTATGTTCTCTGCCGTGCTTTCAAATTGGTACCACATGACCCTCATGTTTGGGCCGATGGTATTGGGCCTGGCAGTACCAGATGGGCCCCCACTTGGGGCTGCGCTGGTCAAGAAGTTTGACCCCTTGGTCTCTGGGGTGTTTTTGCCTGTTTTTGTGACGGTTGGAATGATTAAAGCAAGCCCTTATGACCTCAAGATTAATTCCAATGTGACCAAGGCCAACGCGGTTGTCGTTGGTGTGGTTATATTGTCGAAATTTTTCTTCTCCTTCATTCCTCCAATTTTTAGTAAGATGCCTCTCAAGGATTCCTTGGCTATAGCCTTTATAATGTCCTACAAGGGTGTTGTAGAAATGGCCTCTTATGGAATTGCCAGAGATAGTAAGGTACGTATACTTGTTGCACCATAATCTATCTTATAACTTGAGAAATTTTAAAGAATTTATTTTTTTTTAAAAAAGATCTAGATTTATGTTACAAATATTTGGAGCTTTGATTTTTGCTACACAAAGAAATTAGTCAAAACCAAAAAAGTACGGCAAAAATTCGAACCACAAAAAAATTTGTGACATTCCACTTAATTTTCTTTTATAACTTCGTGGATTAACTATTAATATTTTGCACTTTCCATACATCTCAATATCTCCCAATTCTTAAAAGAAGAAAAACAAATCCTTCTCACCTCTTAAAAAAATGTATATATACATCTTTCATCTCATGCAAAGAGTTATTAAATTTACTGCAATATAGAACCCAAAAAAACAATTTTAAAAAACTCTTTTCTGTAACAAAACTTATTTTCAACAATTGCATACTATATATTGCATATATGCAGTTTTCTTTCTTTGGCATATATTGACATACTATATATTGCATATATGCAGGTTATAGATTTGGAGATCTATAGCTTTGTGATGGCCACTATTTTCGGGACTGCAATCATCGTGCCATTAGCCGTGCGTTACTTGTACGACCCCAAAAGGAAATACGCCGGCTATCAGAAGAGAAACATCATGCAATCCGCCGCCAACGACGCCGAACTCCGAATCGTGGCATGCATAAACAGGCCGGACAACACTCTCCCCATCATCAACCTCCTCGACGTCTCCTGCCCCACCAAAGAAAATCCTGTCTCCGTCTACGTCCTCCACCTGATCGAGCTCGTCGGCCGCGCCACGCCGGTCTTCATCTCCCACCAGCTCCAGAAGAAGACCCTCTCCAACTACTCCTACTCCGAAAACGTCATCCTCTCCTTCAGCCACTTCCAGAGAGAAAACCACGGCTCCGCCAACGTCAACGTCTTCACCGCCATCTCCCCCACCGACTACATGCACGACGACATCTGCACCCTGGCCCTCGACAAGCTTGCGTCCCTCATAATCGTCCCGTTCCACAGGAAATGGTCCATCGACGGGTCCACCATCGAGTCGGAAGACGTCACCATCCGGTCGATCAACTGCAGTGTGGTCGAGACGGCGCCTTGCTCGGTCGGGATCCTCATCGACCGGGGACACTCTGAGAGCCTCGAGTCCATGGCGTCGCGCCACGCGTCCTACCGAGTCGCCATGATCTTCTTGGGAGGCAGCGACGACAGAGAAGCTTTGACATTCGCCAAAAGAATGGTTAACGACTCATGCATCAAGCTAACCATCGTTCATTTAGTCTCCGCCGCAGAAGACAAAGAAATCGAGCAGTGGGATAAGGTGGTCGACCACGAAGTGCTCAAGGAGATTGCCAATATTGATAATAACAATAACAATGGCGGCCATGAAAATGGAAATGTTGGCTACGTGAAAGAGACGGTAAAAGACGGAACACAAACCGCGGCGGTTTTGAGATCGATTGTTGATGATTATGAGCTGTTTATAGTTGGGAGAAGATACAATCTAAGAAGCAATCTGACGTCGGGACTTCATGAATGGAGTGAGTTTCGTGAACTTGGTGTTGTTGGAGACTTGCTTGCCTCCACGGATGTTATAAGCAAAGCTTCTGTTTTGGTGGTACAACAACAGAAGCTTTCTAGTTAGAGGGTAGAACAGCTATATTATCATTCTTTAATCTTTTATAAATTGTAGCATCTGCTTATATAACACGTACAATGGTGTATTTATAAAGTGTATAATTGGGTTTCAAGCTGAAAAGTTGTTTTTCAGCATCATTTATGGTTAATTTACATGTAACTAAATCCTCTTCTTGGGGTTTTAAAGAAAATGTAATTTAGTATTTTTTTTTTTAATTAATAGATGGGGCTATTTTCTCTGCATTTCTGTCGGTATATACCTGATTGAGTTTATTTTATGTGGAGTTTCACCACTTTGAGAAAACAAGCCCAAAAAAAAAAAAAAAACTCACTTTGATATAAAGTATTGCATTATTAACCTGATCATTTTATTATTAATTTTCACCTACATGATAAGAAATTACAAATTATTAATCACAACTTTTTTTTGTCTTAAACGATGTAAAGTGGATTATTAATATTTTAATGAAAGATTTTTTTTATATATATTTTATGACTTAATTAAAGATTATCAGGACGTTGTGTTTTTATTCAATGCACGATAAAGTAGTGGCAATAATAGTCCCGTCAAAATTTTTTACTGTATAGCAAAAAAAAAAAAAAAAAACATATTTGCACTAAAATGAGAACACTATAAATATAATTAATTGGCATAACAATATTAATGTGCGTGTTTTATAAATAACAACAATCATGACTCCTCTATTAATAGTCGAGAAAGAAAACCTTAAACATATAAAATTACTGCCCAAATTTAAAAAACTTTACAGTCACTGCTTGCCACCATATACTATACACTGATGCAACATCTCTTGACGACATGTATTTAGAACATGCAAGAAAAATAAGTATACATACGACATGTCGTACTATCACTAGCAGTATATCCCAAGGGAGCAATAGGAGTATGATTGGAGATTTTACTAATCAGCTGATTCACCTCCTCGAGACCCCTCAAAACCAAAACATCATCGTTGAAGGAAAATTCTCCATAAGCTGTGTATAATAGTAATTATCACCAAAAAAGAAAGTGTACTGCGACAAAAACGCAGTGAACTCATCATCATCATCATCAGCAGCAGCAGCTGAAGCAACTGCGTTCGGTATTGTGTCCGATGAAAGTCCTCCGAGATCGTGATTCTCGCCGGAGACCGTCGTAGAAGACGGGTTTTCCACGACAGTTATTGCTTCATGATCAATGTGGTCGGGCGTCATCGAGAGAAGCATTGCGTTCTGATCATCAATATCATGTGCATGATATTCTGAGGCTGCAGGTGCAGTCTCCACATTATGTGGCAGAATTCGAGTCTCTGCGTTCTTGTTTGATCTCCTTCGAGCTTTTTTGACGTTGGTTTTAGAGCAGCACCTCATATACATCCGACAAAGAACATAGCCATCATCATGCTGCAGCGAAAACTAAGACTTAAATATAGTAGGAGAAGAAGGAAGGATATATGACACTAATGAAAAAGAGCAATATGTGCGGTTAACTCGGAGTTAATCATGTGATTTTTACATTTTTAGGGCACAATTGCTATTAAAAAAGTCCGCGTATTTTTTTCTCCCTTTTAAGACTTTATAAGTTAGATGGATTAGCAGTTTGTTTCGAGACGATTTAAAAATCCGCAACTAAAATGGGAAAGACTAAAAATAAGTTTAACCATTCTGAAAAAAATTTAATCGTTATGGGAAGATCATATGTCCGAGTCATAAATATAAATAAAATCCTTAAAGAGAACAAAGGAGATCGATATCGCAAAAGTCTCATACCTTGATCATGTCTTCTTCTCCAACACCAACACTTTTTTTCTTTTGATCTGAATTAGGGAGTAAGAATTCATGCATAATCCAGTCAGTCTTTTTATAATCCTTTACGCTTGGGATTACTCTATGGAAAGCCAATAAACTCTTGGATCCAATTTTGTTGCCATTATTATTTGAGTATACATCTGTTGTGTTTGCTAATCTCCAATACCCATTTTTAGCAACTCGGTTCCGGCGCTGTCCCTTGTTAAACTTTCGAACTTTTTGTGTAAAAAAGTACCATGTTCCCTCTACTTGGGGCTTGTATTTCACTGTACAACATTCAGAATCTCATATTAAGATATGAAGTAAGCAAAACTTGTAATGTTTTTCGTGTTTATTTTACCATAACGTGAAAACGTTCCATCGTTTTCTTAAAAAGAAAATAGATCTTGATTCCAAACTGAAGGCAGATTTTACGAATATAAATGAAACAAAGAACAACAACACTGAAAAGCCTGATATATTCTTGATTGCAAAAGAACGACATTTTTATTAACCCGACCACACAAATTGCTTTCTTGAAAAGTAAATATATAATATTTTCCATGGATTTCATAAAGAAAGATCATAAACCTTTGTCTTCAAAAAACCAAAAAATGATAAGGAAAAAAAAAAAAAAGAAAAAGAAACTCTGTCTTCGAAAATCCAAAAAAATGATAAAAGAAAAAAACGACGAGAGAGAGAACCGAAGGCTACGTACGAATTACAATCATACACAAACATATGATAATGATAAAGTATATAGTTTAGGGGTATATTTAATTTATACGTATAAGTGCTTCCTTCTTATACATTTTGTAAAGTTTTGCTTACGATTACGATTTACAAGCAGATTTCATGATAATCACAACGACGTATATATAACTGAGGTACGTGAAACGCAAAACATGAAAGTAATTATTTTGGAAAGTAATCTTTAATTAACTTCACAACTAAAGAAGAAAATAATAACAAATTAAAAAAAATAAAAGAAAAGCCAAGAAAGTGGTTTCTGATGACCTGCTATTTCCTCAGGAGTGTACTCGGACAAAGGAATGTCCGCCATCATAATTGGTTCCAAAATTTGGTTGGTTGGTCTTTGGTATCAAGAAATACAAAATAAGTTCTTCGTCGGTGGGAAAAAATCTGTAGCCAGGCGGACAGTTATTCAACACGGCGTTTTCTTCTACATTGCCCTCCATTGTTTGATTTGCTTCTGAAACCTCCAATTTAAGAGGGAACTAATTAAGACGAGACTCTATGACAACTTATAAGGGTTGAAAGCTGGTATAACTCTGGATTTTCAGTTTTCTTCTTTCATGCACTCCCTATTTATCGCTTCTTTTTTTTCAAGGACGACTTGAGTGGCGGTCAATTTATAGGAGAAATTAAAAATTACGCTACATGAAAGTATATTGATAAAACTGAATTATGTAGTTATATACAAGTTAAAATGCACGCTCTGTGGTGTGATATTTTTTTTAAAACATTGTTATAGTTAGAAAAAAAGAGAAAGAAGAAATAAAGACAAAAATGGGAAAAAAAACAAAAGCAAAAGACAGGAGTGACATTTTTTTAGAACTATGGTTGTACAAATTGTTGGAAAAAAAAAAGAGAGAGAAGAAATAAAGACAAAAGGGGGGAAAAATAAAAGGAAATGACAGAAAAAAAAGGCCAAGCAGCAAAGTAACTTATAAATATGATTTAATTTAAAAATCATCTTTGCACTAAAATGATTTAATTTAAAAATCAACCTTTCGCAGCAAAGTAACTTATAAATATGCCAAGGCCAAGCAAATGTTGACAAAATATATGCCAAGTAACTAATTAGATAGGCAATATTGAAGATAATTATTTTAAACAATGTTTGAGATTATATTAAAAAGTGGATGCCATGCACACGTTTAAAGCAAGTCTCTCTAATAAACTAATGAGATTGAAGTATATTTACTATCACAAAAATTTCTTCATATATATAATTATTCTCATCTGTTAATTTTCTACATCAATTGAGTTATATAATTGAAATTTTTTTTTCCACTTCTAACGATAATATAATGGATTTTTACACGGCTATAAACAATTAGTTTTTACTCTATAAAATGTGGTTTTTCTTAACCCATACAATTCATTTTTCATCTTCTCTTTCCTCTTCTTAATATTTTTATCTTTTACATGACAGGAAAATATAATAGATTTCTTGATTCTATCTTGATTTTATATTCAAAAAAATACAAATTATTTATTTTAATGACATTTTAGTTTTTTCTCTACATTTCGTTTTTTAGTTTTTTTTTTTTTTTTTTACAAAAAATTAGAATTCAATTTATTGAAGTTTTTGTTTTTTTCTCTTTAAATTTAATTTCTTATTTTTTTATTTTCTATTTTATTTTTTGCTGGGAGTTCTTTTCTTCTAACAGTATGAAACCGAGTTCTTTTCTACTAACAGTATGAAATCTTCGTATAAATCACAGAAATTTAGTCCACACTAGAAACTTAAATATCCATTTATATCGTATCATGAGCTCTCTCTTCCTAGAATTTTCATATTACGATCACAAAATATTAATAGAAATCTAAAAATAAATAAGATAAACATACCTAATTAATACCCCAAATAATCCTGAGGGATAAATACCAACTTCCCAACGTAACTCTAATATTCAATTCCTTGCATGCCACCCATAAATTAACCGCCACTGATCATATGTTATCCTTAAGCAAAAGGTATAAATATTAGGGACGTACGTACTCAAAGAAGAAAACTGAATATCCAGAGAAATTCCAGCTTTAAACTCTAACTTCTCATTAAGCCTAGACTCGATCTCTCAATTCTCATCTTAATTTATCCCTTCTAGTTGCCTTCTTCAATATCAATGGAGGTTTCAGAAACAGATCATAATTATGATCAAATGGAGGGCTATCGTGTAGAAGAAACAGCCGTGTTGAATTATTATTGTCCTCCTGGCTACAGATTTGCACCCAGCGATGAAGAACTTATCATGTATTACTTGATACCGAAGAGCCAGGACCAGATTTTTGAGCCAAACTGCATCATTTCAGAGATTACTTTGTCCGATTATACTCCTGAGGAAATAGCAGGTTAGAAACAAATTACCACTTTCTTGGCTTTTCTTTTCTTTTTTGATTTGTTATAGTTTTTCTCATTCTATGGTTCTGAAGTTAAAGATTTCTTTTCACGATATTTACTTTCATGGTTTGCGTTTTACTTCAGTTACTTCTAATCGTGATTATTGTGAAGTCTAACATATTCTTTCATAAATGAAAGCAAGATTAACTAATTTATGCATATAATATAGAGAAGGAAGAACTTATATTTGCTAACACAGTCTGATATATATTATTTGTTTCATTTATATTCCCAAAATCTGCCTTTGCTTTGGAATCAACATCAATATTTTTCTTTTTAGGAAAACGATCGATGCATGGAAGATCTTTAGGTGGATTAAATGCGAAAAACGTTTTTCAAGTTTTGCTTACTTCATATGTTAATCTGAATTAATGTTGTGCAGA
>NW_010363978.1:0-488 GCF_000414095.1 Morus notabilis | reverse complement strand
TGCTCTACAACTACCACGGGAACGGGGACAACCTTAGGTGTCCTAACAGGGCTGGCCCATCAGGCGTTATATTGAAGCTTTCTTCGCTCCCTACCACCGCCACTGGAATGGCGACAACGTTCGGTGTTGAAACGAGGCCCATCAGCCGTTAGATCGAAACTCTCTTCGCGATCTACAACTGCCACGTTTTCGGCGAAAACTTTTGGTGTCCTAACGGGGCCCATCGGGCGTTAGATCGAAGCTCTCTTCGAGCCCTACAACTGCCATGGGAACGGCGACAACTTTTGGTGTCGTAATGGGGCCCATCAGCCGTTAGATCGAAACTCTCTTCGCGATCTACAACTGCCACGTTTTCGGCGAAAACTTTTGGTGTCCTAACGGGGCCCATCGGGCATTAGATCGAAGCTCTCTTCGAGCCCTACAACCACCGCGGGAACGACGACGACTTTTGGTGTCGTAACGGGGCCCATCAGCCGTTATATCGAACC
>NW_010363977.1:0-1114 GCF_000414095.1 Morus notabilis | reverse complement strand
CTAGAGTCTGAATGGTCCTCTCTGACTGTCCATCCGTCTAGGGATGAAACGCTGTGCTATAGCATAATTATGACCCCATCGCTTCCTGAACACTTCTCCAAAAATTGGAGGTAAATCGACTGTCTCTGTCCGACACTATACTAACTGGCACTCCATATAGCTTTACTACCTTAGCCACATATAACTCAGCTAACCTCTCTAAGGAGTAAGTTATCTTGATCGGAATGAAATGCGCTGATTTCGTTAGCCGATCTACGACTACCCAAATGGCATCGTATCCCTCACTAGTTCTCGGAAGTCCAGTCACAAAGTCCATGGCTAAGTGTTCCCACTTCCATTCCGGGATCTCTAGTGGCTGTAAGCTTCCAGCTGGTCTCTGATGTTCTGCTTTGACCTTCTGGCATGTCAAGCAACGACTAACATAGTCAACTATGTCGTTCTTCATTCACCTCCACCAAAAATGTTGTTTCAAATCTTGATACATTTTGGTGGCACCTGGATGTACGGAATATGGTGTGTTGTGCGCTTCTGCTAGTATCTGCTTCTTGATCCCTTCTTGATCCGGTACACAAATTCTTCTTTGGTACAGGAGAATTCCGTCCTCTGAAAGGCTGAAATTCGACCCTGCATTCTCTACTATCTCTTTCATGTATCCATCCATAATTGGATCATCTTTCTGAGCTTCTCGTATCTCATCCTGTAGCACAGGCTGTAGCCTCAAAGAAGCTAACTTACTAGAGATTAATTCGAGGTCTAGGAGATTAATATCTTGTTGAAGCTGCTTGGGCAACAATTCGGTCTCCACTAGAGTTCGTAGTGCTGGGGTTCTGCTCAAAGCATCTGCTACCCGATTGGCTTTACCTGGATGGTAAAGGATTTCACAATCGTAGTCCTTCACAAGTTCAAGCCATCGTCTTTGTCCGTGAAGAAGTACTTTAGGCTCTGATGGTCCGTATAAATTTGGCATTGAACCCCATATAGGTAATGCCGCCATAACTTGAGCGTAAAAAGTACTGCGGCTAACTCGAGATCATGCGTTGGGTAATTACGCTCGTGATCCTTTATTTGCCGAGATGCGTAAGCAATGACCTTGCCATTTTGCATCAACACGGCT
>NW_010363976.1:514-810 GCF_000414095.1 Morus notabilis | reverse complement strand
ATGTCCTTCAACTTCCAGCTCTCACGTCTCTGTATTTTCCTTCTAGGCTAAATATTACTTGATGTTCTGGTTTCTTCAGCTTTCCTCTGAAGCTTTTTTCTCTCGGAATAATGCCTTTTTGTGTTTTCTGGTGTCTTCATACTCTCCTGTGTGCTCTCGCTTCTCTGTGGAACAGCAACTGTCTTCTTTTTATATTAATGCCTGATTCTCTCTCTTCCTCTTTTTCTCCCCCTGGCGGCTGCCAACTTGTCCTGAGAGAAACATTCCCTTCTAGGGCAACACAAGGGCTGAGGTGT
>NW_010363976.1:0-200 GCF_000414095.1 Morus notabilis | reverse complement strand
GAGAACAATCACTAATGGACAAACAATTTTAGGCTATAAAACCAGTGGATAATTCTAATTTCTTAGAGTTATCAAGCCACAGAACCTCTTCAGCTAATACATTTGGATGTATATGGACCGTTAAACATCCAAGATAAAGGAGGTTACGAAGATTTCATCACTTTTATTGATGATTATTCAAGATATGGTTATGTTTACCT
>NW_010363975.1:0-873 GCF_000414095.1 Morus notabilis | reverse complement strand
TTGATCTTCAATTGTGTCAAGTGCTCTAGGATCTCACTTTGATTTTCCGACACTTTCCCAGCAGGTCGGAGAGCCTGGGGGAAGGGCACCTTTACCGAAATTTTTGTTGGCTCTTTTTTCTCCTGAGTCGATTCTTCATTACTCAAAGTGGTAATACTTATTGATGGCGTGTCTGAATTCTTACCACTTCGAGTAGTGATGACGTTAACTTCCTTGATATTTTGACCTTCAGAGTTGGAAGTTTGAGCCATGTTTTGTCCTCTCAAATTGGACTGGGCTTGTGATGGAAATCTACCGCGCTCTTGAACGGTTAAAGCTTCTGTCAGCTTTGTGATCTGACTTTTTATTTCCTTGTTCTCTTCCACTAGCTGCGTGAGCATTGAATCAACCCTTTGATTCGTCTTATTTTGCGCGTCCATAAAAGCTTTTAGGGTATCCTCTAGAGAATTCTCTTTCGGCTGCATGTTATTCTGAGGCACAAAATATGTCCTTGGCGGTTGAGATAGTTGCTCTGATCTCCATTGCCTTCCAGATGATTGTGCTTGTTGGTTCGAATCTCACCAACTGAAATTCGGGTGGTTTTTCCAACCAGGATTGTTAGATTCTGAGAAAGGTCCATAAGGCTTCTTGTAAGTGCCTAATGCATTGTACTGCTCCTCATATACCCCTCTCATTTCACTTAAAGTGTGGCAATCCTGAGTAAGATGGCCCATTCCACCACAAACTAAACAAGGCTCATGTGCCTCTGTCCTTGCCACCATGTAGGGTCCTTTACTATCTTTACTTTTGAAGGCCTCAATTTGCTTCGTTAAAGCTTCAACTTAGGCCTTGAGGTTGTCCTCTTCCCTTAATTGATAAACTCCAACTGGTCGG
>NW_010363974.1:0-4564 GCF_000414095.1 Morus notabilis | reverse complement strand
TTCTCTAAACCAAGGACTGAGCTTAGCTCGGTGAGGTTAGGTCGGAATAGAGCCTTGGTTAGGATGTCCGCTGCTTGTTGCCTCGATGGAACGTAGCTGAGAGTGATTAGCTTGTTTTCAATTTTCTCACTGATAAAGTGTATCAATCTCCACATGTTTAGTTCGATCATGATGAACAGGATTTTTGGCAATTGCAATTGCTGATTGGTTGTCACATAGGATTCTGATAGAGTCTGCTGCTTCAATCTTAAGATCGTTTAGCACCCTTTTTAGCCAAATTCCTTCACATATGCCCAAAGCTAGTGCCCGGAACTCAGCTTCTGCACTACTTCGGGCAACCACTGTTTGCTTTTTGCAACGCCAAGTCACTAGATTTCCCCAAATGAACGAACAATATTCGGACGTAGATCTTCGGTCACTAGGAGATCTTGCCCAGTCAGCGTCTGTATAGACCTCTAGAGTTCGGTTGACTGTCTTCTTGAACAAAAGACCCTTCCCAGGATCCTTCTTCAGATACCTCAATATACGGTTCACTGCTTCCATGTGATCAATGGAGGGATTACCCAGAAATTGGCTAACAAGACTGACTGCAAAGTTTATATCTGGACGGGTGTGAGTCAGATAGATTAGCTTACCCACTAATCGCTGGCACTGCCCTTTGTCAGCCGCCAATTCATCAGTTCGAGGCATTAGCTTGGTATTGAGGTCCATAGGTGTCTCAACCGGCTTGCACCCACTCATTCCGGTTTCATGCAGGAGGTCTAGAACATACTTGCGTTGAGAAACTGAGATTCCTTTGTTGCTCTGTGCCACCTCCATCCCCAAGAAATACTTCAAATGTCCCAAGTCTTTGATTTCGAATTCCTTTGACAACAGAGACTTGAGTCTTCTGATCTCTCCTTCATGATTCCCTGTGAGAACAATATCATCAACATATACAATTAAAACTGTAATTCTTCCATCGGTGAAGTGTTTCACAAATAAGGTGTGGTCTGCTTGTGTCTGAGTGTATTCGTCTTTCTTGAGGACCTTGGTGAATCTCTCGAACCATGCTCTCGGTGACTGTTTCAGTCCATACAACGCTTTCATCAGTTTGAAACCTTTCCTTGTGTGTTCTTTGTCTCAAACCCGGATGGTATATCCATGTAGACTTCTTCGATCAAATCTCCATTCAAGAAAGCATTCTTGACGTCTAGCTGAAACAATGGCCAATTCAAGTTGACGGCAATGGATAACAGGACACGGACTGTATTGAGCTTTGCTACTGGAGCAAAGGTCTCTTGATAATCAATCCCATATGATTGAGTGTACCCTTTAGCCACTAGATGAGCTTTGTACCTGTCTATACTTCCATCTGCCTTTTGCTTGACCGAGAATATCCACTTGCAGCCCACTGTTTTCTTTCTTGGTGGCAGCTCCGATATTAACCATGTGCCATTCTTTTCCAGCGCAGTGTATTCTTCTAGAATTGCCTTGTGCCATTCGGAGACCTTTAAGGCTTCATAGACAGAATTTGGAATCCTGATTTTGTCTAAGGAGGTCACAAACGCTTGGAACTTTGGGGATAAACTTGAGTAGGAGATGTAGCTGCGAAGGGGATGTCGAGTGCATGATTTGACACCTTTTCTATGTGCAATAGGCTGATTCATCGTAGGATCAACCTGCGGACTAGATTCTGCTATATCTTGTTGTCCCTCAGGTTCGGCTTGGCTCGGGAAGGTCTCTTGACAGTGCTGAGGTAGTGCGGCCTCAAGGTTTTTCCTTCTTTCATAGACTTTCACCGCATCATCGGGAAGAAGATGTTTGGGATAGACATAGGGAGAAGGCTCGGAATGAGGTGAGGAAGGCTGATCGCAAGACTTCTGAGTTTGACTCGGGATAGGTGTATTGTGAGACAAAGTAGGGAACACCGTAGATGATGAATTTGGAGGAATTGATGAGTTTGACTCGAGAAGAGATGTCCAATCCCAATGTTGTAATTCACCGGTGGTATTCTCCCCCTGAATTGTAGTATTGGAGTAGTACGGGATATTTTCGAAGAATGTGACATCCATAGTATTGTTGGCTGAATAACCAAGGAAGATGCATTTATGTGCACGGACATCAAATTTTCCCCGGTATTGAGAATGGATATGGATAAAGGCGGTGCAACCAAAGAGTTTAAACGGAATATCTGAGACAGGCCGTGAGGTAGGAAATAGGCTTTGTATTGTTTGCAAAGGTGTACGAAATTTGAGTATCCTAGAAGGCAGGCGGTTAATCAAATATGTTGCAGTGAGAATTGCTTCACCCCAAAATCTTTTAGGGGCACGGGCTTGGAAAAGTAAAGATCGGGCCACTTCAAGAATGTGGCGGTTTTTCTGTTCGGCAACACCGTTTTGTTGTGGTGTGTCAACACACAAGCTTAGTTGAACAATACCATGAGATGTGAAATAAGAACCGAGACATGAGTTGAAGAAATCTTTGGCATTATCTAGTTTTAGGATTTGGATATTGGCTTTGAATTGGGTTTGTACCATGACATGGAAGTTTTGAAATATGTGTTTGGTTTTTGATGTTTCTTTCATTAGGAATGTCCAGCACAATCTAGTATGATCATCAACCAATAGTAAAAACCATCTTGCACCAGTAAGACTAGGGATACGAAATGGTCCCCAGATATCCCCATGAATGAGAGTAAAGGGATGGCTAGGTTGATATTGCCGAGGTGCATAAGTGTTTCGAGTGTGTTTTGCCAATTGACATACTTCACAATGAAAGGAATTAGGATTTTTATTGATAAATAGAGAAGGAAACAAATGTTTCAAGTACAGAAAATTGGGATGACCTAGACGAAAGTGCCACATCATAATTTCACTTTCCTTATTAGAATGACTACTAGACTTAAGACTATGACTCAACTGACATTGATGACCAGCAAAATGACTTGAAGAAAGATTGTCATCCAGAATATAGAGGCCTGCACGGGAATCAGCACTGTCAATCACCTTCCCCGTGCTCAAGTCTTGAAAAACACAAGAATCAGCAAGAAATTTAGTTTCATAGTTGAGATCACGATTCAATCTGCTAACCGAGATAATATTACAATCAAGATCAGGCACAAATAACACGGATTTGAGGATGAGAGTGTTTGAGAGATGGATGGTTCCTGTTCCTACCACTTTGGTGCGTGTACCATTGGCTATACGCACTGTTTGATGGTTGGTACATAGTGAAAATGTTGAGAAAATTGATCTGTCACCTGTCATGTGCTCAGAAGCACCCGAGTCCACTACCCAAGCGGAATGAGGAGATGTTGAGGCATGCATAGCTGAGATGTTGGTGTTATTCTTGTTCTCAGGTGTGTTGTTGATATTTGCCCTCTGTATTAGTTGTTGGAGCACATCGAGCTGTTCCTTTGAGAAAGGAACGAAATTGCTGAAGACAAAATTGCTGAATGGTGAGGCATCACTAAAGGCTGCATTCCCTTTGTTTCCCATGTATCTGCCATCAGGTGTCCTTGAGATGCCCAGGCTTTCGACAATGATCACACCAAGGGCGGCCTTTCCTGGTTCAATTGTCACCGGCATAGCGTGAGTGGCTGCGGGCAGCAAGAGCACTCGGGTCAGACTGGGTTTCTTTGACTGCTGCGAGACTTGGGGCTTCAGGAGTGGTAAAGTTGGGTTGTCCCATCATGATGCGCTTACGGCTCTCTTCCCTTCATACCTCAGAGAAGGCTTCTCGCAGACTTGGCAGCGGTTTGGTTCCCAGAATTCTACCCCTTACTTCATCAAGAGTTTTGTCGAGTCCCATCAGGAATTTGAACTCTTTTAGTCTCCACTATCTTTTTGAAGTATGCTCAGTCTTCAGAGCACTTCCAGTCGTGAATCTCAAACAAATCTAACTACTGCCAATAGCGAATGAGTGTTGTAAAGTAGGTGGTCACAGAATTTTCACCTTGTCGGAGGTCCTGGAGAGTGCTTTCTACATAGAAGAGCTCGGCCGTGTTCTCACTACTCGAGAATGTTTCACGTACTGCCTCCCAAATTTCTTTGGCAGTGGTGTACAGCAAGAAATTCTCCCCTATCTCGGTTGTCATAGAGCTGATCAACTAGGACATCACTAGGTTATTTTCGGCTATCCAAATCTTGTATTCTGCACTGCTCGGGTCTGGTTCTGGAATAGTACCAGTGAGATATTCGTCCTTGCTTCGCCCACTGATGAACATCATCATCGATTGAGACCACTGAAGATAGTTTTAGCCATTGAGTTTGTGGGTTGTGATAGGAACGAGATTGTTTTCCAAGGCCGGAGTAAGACGAGGAGCAGTTGGAATATTGAGAGAGGAATTGGCTGTTTGAGAGGAAGTATTGAGATCGGATGCAGATGAATCCCGGGATGTCTGCTCGGTTTCTGCCATGATTTGGAGAGAGAAAACCGAGGAGGAGAGGAGAGAAAATAAAGAGGCCGGCGTAGGATTTCAGAGTAGGGTTTCAGAACTTAAGGCTCTGATACCATGAAGTTTTCTGAAGTATTAGAAAAGATAACTTCTATATTATTTACGATGAAGGGTTACACTTATATA
>NW_010363973.1:0-1400 GCF_000414095.1 Morus notabilis | reverse complement strand
TACGACACCAAAATTTGTCACCCTTCTCGTGGCGGTTGTAGAGCGCGATTAGATCTTTGATCTAAAAGCTGTTGGGCCCCGTTTCGACACCAAAAGTTGTCGCCATTCCAGTGGTGATTGTAGAGCGCGAAGAGAGCTTCGATATGACGGATGATGGGCGCCGCTACGTAACCAAAAGATGTCGCCTTTCCCGTGCCAGTTGTAGATCACAAAGTAAGCTTCGATCTGACGGTTGATGGGCCCCGTTTTGACACCAACAGTTGTCGCCGTTCCCGTGGCAGTTGTAGAGTGTGAAGAGAGCTTCGATTTAACAGCTGATGGGCCCTATTACGACACCAAAAGTTGTCACCGTTCCCATGGCAGCAGTAGAGCGCGAACGAGCTTCAATCTAATGGCTGATGGGCTCCGTTACGACACCAAAAGTTGTTACCATTCCGGTGGCTGTTGTAGAGCGCAAAGAGAGCTTCGATCTAACGGGTAATGCCGTTATGACACCAAAAGTTGTCCCCGTTCCAGTGTCGGTTGTAGAGCACGAAGAGAGCTTCGATCTAACGGATGATGGGCCCTGTTACGACTACGAAAGTTGTCGTCATTGTAGATCGTGAAGAGAGCTTCGATCTAACGACTGATGGGCCCCGTTGCGACACCAAAAGTTGTCATCGTTCCCGTGGTGGTTGTAGAGTACGAAGAGAGCTTCGATGTAACGACTGATGGGCCCCGATAGGACACCAAAAGTTGTCGCCGTTCCCGTGGCCGTTGTAGATCGTGAAGACAGCATCGATCTAATGGCTGATGGGCCCCATTTCGATCCGAAACATGGTCGCCATTCCAGTGGCAGTGGTAGAGCGTGATGAGAGCTACGATATAACGAATGATGGGCCCCGTTACGATACCAAAAGATGTCACCGTTCCCGTGGTGGTTCTAGAGCACGAACAGAGATTAGATAAAACGGTTGATGGGCCCCGTTACATACCAAAAGTTTTGAGCGTTCCTGTGGCCGTAGTAGATTTCGAAGAGAGCTTCGATCTAACGGCTAATGGGTCCCGTTACGACACTAAAAGTTGTAGATCACGAAGAGAGCTTTTCGTGGCAGTTGTAGAGGGCGAAGAGAGCTTTGATCAGACGGATTATGGGCCTTGTTACGACACCAAGAGTTTTCACCGTTCCTGTGCCAGTCGTAGATCGGTATCAGAGCTTCGATCTAACGGCTAATGGGTCCCGTTACGACACTAAAAGTTGTAGATCACGAAGAGACGTTCTCACCGTTCCGGTGGTGGTTGTAGATTGTTAAGATTGCTTCAACCTAACGGCTGTTGGGCCCCGTTATGACCAAAAGTTGTCGCCGTTCCTGTGGCAGATTTAGAGTGCAAAGAGATCTTTGATCTGACAGATTATGGGC
>NW_010363972.1:0-1430 GCF_000414095.1 Morus notabilis | reverse complement strand
TTACACAACCCCTGCCCCTATACCGACTCCCCCATTCCCATTTGAACACAAAAACTAGTTGTAGGAGTTATGGGCAGTTTTAATTTCGTAACTAGGGTAAGAGAGATAAAATTGTGAGTTGTTCCGGAATCGATTAAAACAATTACCTCACAATGGCCGACCTCCCTCTTTATCTTCATGGTTTTTGGTGTAGTCAGCCCCACCACGGAGTTCCAAGGACAACTCGATCACCTCAGTTCGCAGTAACTCCCCGGACTCTTCCTTTGCCTCGTCCGACTCACTTTCCTCATTTTCTATCTCGTCCTCATCGCTAACCAACATAATCCGTAACTCCCTCTTTTTACAACGATGTCCCACCGTCAACTTCTCATCACATCAAAAACACAGTCTCCTATTCCTCTTCTCGTGCCACTCCGAATCAAAAAGTTTCCGGAATGGAAAGTCTTTTTTCGGTCTCTCAACACTATTGCTGCTGCCTGGAAACTGGTTCACTGTGGTTCCTGTTGACGGGTTGGGTGTGAACCCTGCTGCTTGGGCCAACCCCGCGTTCCCCCATTCTCTCTTCTCAGCAACAGGTTCTTTTCTTCAATTCGCTGTGCCACGTCCATGATTTCAGAGAGCCCCTCTGGCCGGAGTAGTCGCAGTTCAGCCCGAATATCAGACTTCAAACCATTCACAAAAATGCCTTCCAGGATTTCCTCCGGAATATCCTATAAAGGAGCAGCTGAAACCTCAAAATTCCGGTGATATTTAGCCACTGTTCCCATTTGCCTGAGCGCTAGGAATCATTCACATAGACTTCCTTCTTGTGAAGAACAAAACCGCTGCAGGAGAGCCACTTTGAAATCAGTCCAAGTAATGAAAGGCCGTCACTGGTTCTGCCACTAAAACCATGATAACGCATCTCCCTCCAATGCAATTCTAGCTGTCGTTAATTTCTCCCTCTCTGTGAACCTGTTGATCGAAAAAAACTGGTTCATCCTAAACAACCAGCCATCCGGATCAATGCCATTGAACAATGGGTAATCCAGATGCTTCCGTCTCACTGGTGAGAAATCCTCACCTCCCCATGGCTCCCCATATTTTCCCAAAAATTCCATGGATTCCTCAGCCTCGTTTTCTTCCAGTACCTTCTTCCTTCTCTTCCGGTATGACCACCCACTCGGCCCCCCTCGACTCGTCCCTCTCCCCTCAACCTGGGACCACCATTCAATGTGCGAACTCCTCCTTCCCCTTCTCCATTGTTTAAGGTGGAAAGGAAACTTTGATGGCTTGGGGAAAACTTCTCAAAAGACACAAAGTGAGACAATGGGTATAGGGGCCTTTTTGTGCATTCTTGAGTCTTTTTTCTTATAGCAATAGGCAAGTGTAGGTCCTAGTCAAGGCTAAGAGGCTCGGGACAAGATGGTTCAAGGCTGGTAGAAGGATGG